>NC_134488.1:109916181-110147531 GCF_040206685.1 Ascaphus truei | reverse complement strand
AATAGCTCAGGGGACAATTCTTAAATGTGACTGCAAGACTTAGGTCGCACCATCACAGGGGCGGAAGGAACAAAATTAAAGAAATAGTAACTATAACCTACGCATTGTTTTCTTTACAATAATAATAATAGCATGTTTTTGTATGGCGCTGCTAGTATTATGTAGCACTTTACAGAGACATTTTACAGACACAGTACCTGCCCCGTAGAGCTTACAACCTATGTTTTTGATGCCTGAGGCACAGGGAGATAAAGTGACTTGCCCAAGGTCACAAGGAGCTGACACCGGGAATTGAACCAGGTTCCCCTGCTCCAAACTCTCAGTGCCAGTCAGTGTCTTTACTCACTGGGCCACTCCTTATCTGTATTGCGCTTTCTACACTGTTTGTTAGACACCGCTGCATAGTGATTGGTTCACTTACTAACCAATCACGCAGCAGCATCGGGCTAAGGATTTGGGCCGTGACGTCATCACGGTTCCGCCCCCTAAACATGTCTATTGGAGGGCGCTCAGTCGAGCCCCCTCCAAGCGCGTTTAAATGACAGAGAGCGGCTGACCACTAATCACATCCCTTGAAGAAGCGCTCCGCGAAACAGCCGTCGGGATCGCTGCACTGAACTCCCATGGGCATTTAAGTGCTACTGGAAGCACTTGCTTAATAGCCCTCGGGGCCTGCGACTACATCGCACTGACCTTGCTCCCCCCGCGATTGAGCACATACCAGTATACCTTGCATTACTTCAGTAAGTAGATTTTAGTGACCTCATAGAAGTTTCCATGTACACATGAGGATATATACAGCTGGTATACTACTTACTACCAATTGAGTGTTACCTTTTAACACTCACATCACCTCAGTTCTATACCCTCTCATACGTTTTGATATAGGGTACAACAGTGGATGGGATACTTACCTTCCATATATATGTGGTTTTGGGAGGGGGGAGTTTCTGGTTGAGCTCCTGTCCCCTCAGTGGGTATTTATTATCCAGTCACTCCCAGCTGCTCCATCACATATTTCTACCCACTACAGGCTGTTTGTATTTCCATCTACTGCTATCTGGTACTTATCCCCAGTGACCTTTAGATATCATATGTTCGATATATTTACTCCTAGTATGGACATTCCTGTAATATAGTATCAATGGTAGAGAGATCGAGGGAGGGGGAGTTTGCTTAGGAGCTCCCTTACTCCTAGTAGGCTCAACCGTCTATTTTTGTCAGGCTACCTAGCCTTGGTATTACCCTATTGTAGGGAACAGTTATATTAGTACTGTATATGAGCTTCCATTTTTGAAGCCCATCTTTTGCTCCAGGAGTTTTTAATACCCTTTATTTTCACATTTTGTCCCTCTCTCTCACCCCATTCTGTGTCTCTCTCACCCCATTCTGTGTCTCTCTCACCCCATTCTGTGTGTCTCTGTTTCCCCATTATGTGTTTCTATAGACAGTCCCTACCTGTCACAGGAGGGGGGGAATCCATCTTGGGCCCTGGCAGCAGACACTGAAGGTTATCACTGTCTCCCGGGTCTTGCTCTGTTGGTGTCCTTCTACAGCTAGCCCCGCCCCCACACTCCTCTGCAGCTAGCCCCGCCCCCACACTCCTCTGCAGCTAGCCCCACCCCAACACTCTTCTGCTGCTAGACCCGCCCCCACACTCCTCTGCAGCTAGCTCCGCCTGCACACTCCTCTAAAGCTAACCCCGCCCCCAAACTCTGCAGCCGCTGACCCAGCCTCTGCTCTCCTCCTGCTCTCCAACTCACCAGCATCCTACAGCTTTGAAAACCAGGACAGATGGCAAAAAACCTAGACATTTTAAAGAATGGTAGATCACCGGGACAGGCCTACAAAAACCGGGACAGTCCCGGCTAAACCGGGTCATCTGGTCAACCTAACCTTATCCCCTCTCTCCCTCCCCCACCCCCTCTCTCTCACCCTCCCCCAACCCCTCACTCGCTCTCCCTACCCCACCCCCTCTCTTACCCTCCATCCATCCCCTCTCTCTGCCCCAAACAACCTACCTCCTTCCTGAACAGACAAAGCTCCGCCCACTTTCCCAGCCTCCCTCCCATTCTTACTCTCCCTCCCAGCCAAACAAGCTCCGGGCCGCATTAGAGGTTTCCCGGGGCTGCATGCGGCCAGCGGGCTGTATAATTAACAGCTCTGCTTTAGGCTCTGTATCTCTGCCCCCTCCTCCTCTTTGCCCTAATAACATCTCCGATCACATGCGAATATCAGTACATGGTGTTTCTCTGTATACAGCACAGAACGCCGTGTACTCCCCTCTCTGGAATTTCCAACCACACACCATCCGACTCTCCCCCAGCTTTCATACATTGAAAAACTCCCTGAAAACTCACCTTTTCAAGGAAGCCCATCTAGCATACCTCTAATATCCAACTCCCCTCCTCCAACCCCATTGAGACCAGCCGTGCGGCTGGAACAATCTCCACGCAAGGTAACACCCCCTAACATCCGCACCCTCAAACCTTAATGGGATCAGCTTTCTGGCTGGACCATACTCCATATATTAGCAGAAGGTACCCCGCTACAGCAATATAATATAGAGATATTGTAATATGAGATCGGTGCCTTGGATAGTGTTAATAATGAGAGAACAAAGGAGAACTAGAAACCCAATATGGCACTCAATTCCCAAAGCTGAATGTTTTGTGATAAGAATTAAAAATAAATTTTATTGTTCATCATAATTAAAAGGATGGGGGTTAAAATCCATTAAAAGACACACACATAACAATCTTATGTTGAGTGCTGTATGCACTCTGGATTGATAATGAACGAAACAATTGAGTGGAATTAGATCAATGTTTCGAATTAAGGTGCTGGCATACATCCGTATGTGTATGTGCCTGTATGGTGTAACTGCTGCACAGTAGCTGGAAGTGATGATAGGGGAGTTCCTATCGTGGAGTGTATAACTCAACTTACACCATACGGGCACAGACAAACTGGATTGCATATACATGCATGAACTCATATATATCACTTTATTGGTTGCTAAGTAGTACTCTTTGTAGGAAATTACCTGATTGGATCATACTCTGTCACAGGGTATCACTTAGCCCTAGTGGTTCAACCAATGTATACAGGCTGTTACATTATCTACTCAGTGTATGTATACTTCTTACTGTTGAGGCAACACCTTTGTATCTTAGGTTAACTGTATGCCAGCACCTTAATTCGAAACATTGATCTAATTCCACTCAATTGTTACGTTCATTATCAATCCAGAGTGCATACAGCACTCAACATAGGATTGTTATGTGTGTGTCCTTTAATGGATTTTAACCCCCACCCTTTTAATTATGATGAACAATAAAATGTATTTTTAATTCTTATCACAAAACATTCAGCTTTGGGAATTGAGTGCCATATTGGGTTTCTAGTTTTCCTTTGGACCATACTCCAACCTGATATATACTCCATCCCACAATGAGCAGCCACTTTACCTTTTTGTTTCAACATTGTCCCTCATTCACATAGACTGTAAGCCCTCACGAGCAGGGCCCTCATAACCTTCTGTATCTGCCTGTGCACCTTTGTTTGTAACTCTGCTTATATCATCATCAAATCTCTGTACCCGCATTGTACCGCACTGCAGAATATGCTGGCGCTTTACAAATAAACAATAATAATAATGATATTCATGTACACTCATATTCACGTACACACATATGCATGTCATTATTCGGTATACTGTATATAGGGGGTGCCCTAACTCTAAAAGGTCTGTACACAAGATAATTCAAATAGCAAGATAAAAAAGTACAGTGTATGTGAGCCGCGCTTAACTGAACATTGGGACTGCTTCATTGTCACTGTAAGATACTGTATACAGATGTACTGTTGCCAGAGATATTCCAGTTTGCCTGGTTATACAGATGCAGCGGCCATTATTTTAACAAATCACGCAGTGTATACCTCGGAATACCCATGTCATGGTGCGGGATTGCTTCCAACCGTACCGCTTTAAGACGCGAGTGCAGAAAATGGCATTTTAGTGTTCTAGCTTTTAAACACCTGAAATTGACACAGTAGCACAGTACTGTCCACATTACAATTCATTCATTTCATTGCATTTAATTGCCCACAATCCATGAAATTCAAACAAAGCAACCGCGATTAACACGTGTGCCTGGGGAGATTGGCCGCGTTCATGCCGCGTGGAGTGCAGCAGCGCACACGAAAACGGCGCCATGATTTCTTAAAATAATGGCCGCTGCATCTGTACCTAAATGTAAGAAAGGGAACAGAATGGCTACATCTGTGTGCCAGGATCTATAAGATCACTCCCTCCAAGAGCAGATGCCCTGAGAAGCCTTTGAGGTCCTCAAAGTCTTGAATTTAAATAAAGCCTTTCATGGCTTCTCTAAAGGGCAACTCTTTGTGAAGACAGTTCCCTGTGGCGGCTTTCAGCATGCATTTATTTAGGCTCCTTACACCAGGGGTAGCCAATTCTAGTCCTCATGAGCTACCAAGTGGTCAGGTTTTCAGGATATCCCTGCTTCTCAAAGTGGCTCGATCATTGACTCAGTCTTCGACTGGACTGGATTTGGCTATCCCTGCCTTATACAATTAATAACTTGAATGAATCTCTCTGATGAGTATGATACAGTACCTTGTTTTCCTTCTTGGGGTTTTGTGGCTATTTCCTCAACGTAGTCTGAGGGGAACCAGCCTGTGCGACCTTTGGCATTGCCTTCCCAGAATCCTCCTTCACCCACGCTTAAAACTGTGAAATACAAGGATTTTATGTTAGGTAGCCCTAGAAGAAAAATGTCCAATGCTAGAACAAGAAGCAAATTACAGCTATGCAATCATAGAGACTGAAGCTTGGGTAGATTCTGTAAGCATTTGACTACCAGTGAGCACTGTAATACATTACACGAGGAAGACATCCACAAATTAGACTATGTCTGTGCATGTACAGCACACCTAAGACATACTGTACAGGTCCATATTAACTAAGCGGTGGTTTGCCATAAAACACCTTCCAACACCGGAAGACAACTTAAAGCCCTAGTATCTACTAAGCGGGGAAATGCAAGAAGAATGGGCCATGAGGTGTCTTTTGGAATAGCACCACTTAGTAAACGTGTCCCACAACATCGACGAGAAAAACTTTTTTTTTAATACTGATTTTTATTGATTTTGTTAATAATTGTTGGGGGGTGGGGTGGGGGTACAGCAACATCCTCAACAAATATACATAATATATATAATATACATAATATACATAATATATATATATATATACGTACAGAATATCTTGTTTATATTATCGACTTCAAGTATACACTTAATCCGGAGAGTTGTACAAGAGAAATATACAGATTGAACAGTGATACTTCTATAATGCAGGATTAAGGTATACTATTTCTGCCACTACATGGCTGCAAGGATTCGCCCCAGGGTATCGTTGGGATTCCTACAGGAGAATGTTACTTTCATTAAGAGGTGGACGGCCGCCTGTTTGAAGGCTTTCGTAAATCACCTGGGGTTGCCACACATGGAATTTTGAGCATGAGTACGCCCATTAGTTTCTCCCTTTTAAGGGAGTACCATATTCTTTTTTTTTTTAAATCTGTATCAGAGGTGGAAGGTTTGGACTCATCCGAAGGGCGGCTGAGGAACAGCTCGTTCCAGTCATGGTTTGGGTTAACAGTTTATTTGAGTGGTGTGTCAATGTCAATTGCAGGTCTGTTCAGGAAACATGACCAAGCGTCCAGGGGAAATGGGAAGCCCAGGACCCGCTACGAGAATTTGTGGGGGGGTGGGTCTTTCCACAGCTCGGCTACCTTAGGGCATGACCATGTGGATGAAAGTGGCCCGCTGCCCGCATTACTTGAGACAAAGGGGGAAAGTCCCCGGGAACACTCTTGACAGAAGTACCAGAGTTAAGGACAGTACCTTATAAACATTTTCTTTCATTTGGGACTTGTGGCGGCTTCTTCAAAAATTGGACAGAAACTTTATTTTTTTTTGTTTTGTTGTAAACGTCTTCTGAGTTTTCAGATTTTAAATGCATATGGGATTAAGTCTATTTTTTAAGAACATCTGAATGAAACTTTACAGTTCATAAGTGTATCTGTATCCAATTTACAGTAACATATTTCAATTAAAATGAGCATTTTTCTCACTTATCTCACTCACATTTCACCGTATCTGCAGAACATTTTCTGTTTAGATTTGTATTTATATATTGCCAACCATAATAACACTATTATTGCACTAAAGCAATATGAACTTCACTTTGTTCTTTCTCTAACTCATACAAAGTGATTGCAACATTGTGTGCAATTAAAAGAAGATGAGTGTGCAAGGACAAGAAGACCACATTCCTTGTGCGGCACATAGAACAGTCTAAACTAGTCTCAAAATTACCTGGGTATATACATTTTAGCCATAACCTATTGTTACATTTAGTACGAACCTTCGGTTTGTTTTTACCTATCCATTTGCTAGTAAAGGCTGCACACAATCAATGATACATAAGGGATGCTTTAGCTATAAAAGGTCTGCACACAATTATCAGGGGAAATCATTCTGCACATGCTAGAAAGGAGAAATGTAGTTACCGTAGATATGGGGCGGCCAACTCCAGTCCTCAAGCGTCACCAACAGGTCAGGTTTTCAGGATATCCGTGCTTCAGCAACGGTGGTTCAGTCGAAGACTGAGCCTCCAATTGAGCCACCTGTGCCGAAGCAGACTGATTGAGCCACCTGTGCTGAAGCTGGGACCGATTGAGCCACCTGTGCTGAAGCAGGGATATCCTGAAAACCTGACCTGTTGGTGGTCCTTAAAGACTGGTGTTGGCCATCCCCTGCCATTGATCATTGTGTGCTTACATCATACCCACTCTTATGTTAACTTGGACTGCACTGTGCACTTGAATGAAAGCGTAACTCCGCAAAGTGTATTAGCATACTTTTGACAGGCATTAATTCAAAGCTTTAATCCGACAGCAGCATTCGTTGGATGTGCAATACGGGACATTCGGGGACATACCTTTGTGTCTCTCTCTTTTAATGTTTCTTTCCATGTTTAATCGCTTGTGCTTGTATGTATGTCGGAAATTAATATGCACAACATTACTCCTTTGCTTTCGGATTATGTGGGTTTTTTTTAATCATGTTTTAATTGTTGTTGTAGAGCTGCCAAAAATGATATATGTGCAGCACGTGTAGCTCTGCAAGAATCAATATCAAAGCGAATAGAAGGTTTTTTTTTACCAGCTTTTTAACTTAAGCCATATATTGTGAGTGAACTGCTGATTACAGTGGGAAAAAACGCACCAAAATTTTAAAGCCTACGCTAAACAGTGATTCCCAACGGGGGGGGGGCGGCGGCGTGAACCCCTACGCGTTTGAGATGTGTCACCAAAGGGTTTCGCCCCAAAATATATAATGGCAGAGCCCAGGCAGTATGTTGAGTGCCTGGTCCCGTGTGGAAACTGCACACTTAGTAAAGCCCCAAACTGCCCCTAAGTGTGGGGGGTTTATAGCTGTGCATTAGAGCAGGAGCTTCCAAAGTCGCTCCCCACAATGCCTGTGAATCCCCAGTGGCAAGGCATTGTGGGGCGGGACTTTGGAAGCTGTCACAGTAGCTAACAGCTATACCTGCCATACCGGTGTAGGCCGTTTGGTCGTGGTCATTTTACCACAACCAAATCTCATCTGGCGTTTGGCCGCTACTCACTTTGCCGCTGGGACCTCTCGTCGCCGCCCGCTTCAAGCTAACATCAGTCCCTGACCTTACCTCTTACCCTAAAAAACCCTCATCTTAACTCCTAATCCTACCCCTACCCTAAACACCTTATCCCCTTACCCTAACCCCTGACCCTAAAAAGCTTAACCCTTTACCCTAAACCTAATCCCCTTCTCTTAAAACCTAACCCTCTACCCTAAACCCCCTATTATTAACCCCCTACCCTAACCGCTAAATGAATCCTTAAATTACCTTGGGGAAGTGGCAAGCGGCGGTGCGACTGCGACGAGGGGCCCTCTGCGGCCAAACGCCGGCGGAGACTTGGTTGTGGCAAGATGGCCGCGAACCAAATGTCCCGTTCCATGACACTCAGTCTGCCCACAGTGAGGTTCTGTTTGGGGCCATATAAAGCGTATGTGGATCCCACACCCACCCCTCCCCCCCACCCTCCTCCCCCCCCCCCCCCCGCGAGCTCAGGACACTACAGCTTGTGATCAGGCACACACTTTTGCACTTTTGTGAGCAATAATCTAATGAGTAGCAAAAAAGATTTATGTATTAGGGGATCAGGGAACAAATATTTTCGAGCAGGGGGTGCACCAGTGTAAAAAGGTTGGGATCCGCTGCACTAAACATTGGTAAGCACGGACTGTGTCTCACAGTTAGTGACCTTCCAGGAAAAGTCTCTCCTACTGCCCGTGCGAGAGTGCTACCACAACAACACAGCCATTACTATGGACCAAACGACGACACTGTACTTGTATACGACTTGGGGCTAGTATTAAACAGATATATGTTCTCTCAACCGTAAAGAAGGTTTTGTTTGCTGGAAGCCTGTAGGGCTTCTCAGTTCTGTTATAAACTGATGCAGGTTATCTGAGACGAAGGAATTTTTAACCCTCCCAAAAAAACAAAAACAAATAGCTTTCCCCTAATCCACAGTAAACTGAATACCCCACATGTGTCCTACTAACCACTTGCTCTCTATCGGTTGTTAAAGGTATTATCAGGGTAGTCGTGTAGATTACCATGAACCAGACTATTCTGGGATGAGACCCAAATTCTGTCTGTTTCTATTTTTTAAGGATTGCCGTTTTAAGTCATAATTGGGCTTTATATTTATTGCTACATGTTAATTTGCAGAGAGGTGTCCGAAACATGAACCATTGCTTTGAAGTCTTCACTATTCAGATAGGGAAAGCAGAAGACATAGTGTAAGAAGCAATTATAATCATACCAGCACACAAAAAAAACGTAAACAAGGTGTGTCAGGGGATTTCTCTGTGCAGCTCAGCATATCAGGAGGAGAACAAAGAATGCTTAGAAAAGATGACATTTGAATTGAATGACTGGGTCTCAGTTTGTAGTCAGATGATGTCAATGCGTACTGTAATATAATGAATGTACTGCTCACTGCACCGGGACAGTTGCAAACATTTGGTTATCTTATCCCACACCAACTAAGGGTTCTTGTAATTAGAAGAATTACAGTATTATAACAGGTCAGGACTGAAGCCTGATACAAATACAAGTCAATCTTATATGCTCAGCTGTTTGACCTTAATGCCCTGCTGCAGTCAGACAAAAATGCAAGTCAATCTTACAGCACAAAAACAGTTTATTAAACTGCATGCTAACTTCACAGCACTACTGTTGCCAGATGCAAATATAGGCTGCCTTTATGGTACTGCTGCACTGCAGTCAAAAGCAGATTGTACAGCCAGATAAAAATGCATGCTTATCAAACAGCCCTACTGCTGTACAGATACAAGGGCACAGTGCTTCAGCTAGGTACAAACGCAATCAGGTATTACAGCACTGCAGAGCAACAACACATGCTCATTCTACAATACAGCATTTATCCGAAAAACAAAAACACAGACACATTACAGTGCTGCTTACTCAGATACTAATAACTGGGGCACATATATACAAACCCATGCTCATCTTAAAGCACTCTTAGGCTCTGTCCTGGGACCCCTTCTCTTTTCTCTCTACACACTCTCTCTAGGTGACCTAATCACATCTTTTGGGTTTAAATATCACCTCTATGCTGACGACACACAAATTTACCTTTCAACCCCTGACCTTACACCTGCTATACAGACCAAAGTTTCTGAATGCCTCTCTGGAATATCATCCTGGATGGCCATCCGCCGACTGAAACTTAACATGGCAAAAACAGAGCTCCTTATACTACCTCCCAAACCTGGCCCTACTACATCCTTCCACATTGCTATTGGAAATACGATCATTCACCCAGTAGCCCAAGCACGCTGCCTAGGGGTCACACTTGATTCCTCTCTCTCATTCTCCTCTCATATTCAAAACGTTTCTAAAACTTGTCGCTTTTTCCTCCGCAATATCACAAAGATACGCCCTTTCCTCTGTTACTCAACTGCTAAAACTCTGACTCAGGCCCTCATTCTCTCACGTCTCGATTACTGCAACCTCCTGCTGTCCGGCCTTCCTACCTCTCACCTGTCTCCCCTACAATCTATCCTAAACACTGCTGCCAGAATCACTCTACTCTTTCCTAAATCTGTCTCAGCGTCTCCCCTGCTGAAATCACTCTCCTGGCTTCCGATTAAATCGCGTATCTCACACTCAATTCTACTGCTCACTTTTAAAGCTTTACATTCTTCTGCCCCTCATTACATCTCAGCCCTAATTTCTCGCTATGCACCATCACGACTCTTGCGTTCTTCTCAAGGATGTCTTCTTTCTACCCCCTTTGTATCTAAAGCTCTCTCCCGCCTTAAACCTTTCTCACTTTCTGCCCCACACCTCTGGAATGCTCTTCCCCTCAATACCCGACTAGCCCCCTCGCTATCCACCTTTAAGACCCACCTTAAGACACATCTGCTTAAAGAAGCATATGAGTAGCACTGGATAATCATGGACACATGACACAAAGCTTGGCCTCCTGCAGACGCACTTACTAGTATTCCCTCCTACTGTCTCTGTACGTTCTCCCTACCTACCAATTAGATTGTAAGCTCCTCGGAGCAGGGACTCCTTCCTTAATGTTACTTTTACAGTATGTCTGAAGCACTTATTCCCATGATGTGTTATTTATATTTGCTATTTATATGACATGTATTACTACTGTGAAGCGCTATGTACATTTTATGGCGCTATACAAATAAAGACATACATACATACATACATTATGCTGCGTTTATAGTGAGTGCGACGGCGCGCGCGGTGAGAACAGCAGACCTCGGCTCTATGAGGCTGCCCGTAGTGCGCGCGAACCATTAAAAGCGACCGTGCGGCAGATTTTTGAAAAGACAAATAATTTTGACTCTTCGCGTGAAGGCCGTGTCACGGCCGCGTCACGTGAGCGGTTCAGCCAATCACGGTGAACCTGCCTGGTGAGGTCACGGCCATGCCTCAGCCACGCCTCCCCATCGCGCAAAACCTCGAGCACGCCTACTATAAACGCGGCCTTACGTATGATGAGACCCAAAAGGTCGAAAACAGCTGTCCGTGAGTAGGCTTACTGGCTATACACCTACTGTATAACCCAGGCTGTGCTGAAAAGCCGTGTAATGCAGCAGGCATACGTTTATAGGGGTCCATGTAAAAAAAAAAGTGACACTGTGTTCTCATTTGCAAGTCATTTCCCAGAATCCCTTGCTGCAGTGGAAGCACTGTATGCTGGGAGATAATGGTGAAAAGCAGGGTTGCAGACCTGTCTGAGACATGTGAATGTGCTCACAAGTTATTTTTTCATTTGCTGTTAAGTATGATGCAAATACACTGTATATCATGATATTACAGCACTCTTATTAAAATGCTAATTCACGCTGATCTTTTACTATGTAACAGCATTCAGTGGGGTACAAATGCATCTAATTTAGTAAGATGCAAATAGATGGTGGCTGTAAAAGCATGCCAATAGATGGCAGTGTTGCAGAATGCTTTAGTAAGATATAATAATTCATGCTGATCTTTTTGCACTTTCCAAGATAATGCAAATGCACACTGATGTTACAGAATATTAGTGTTTAATCAAGTGCTATTGGTTTTAAGAAGATACAAATACATTCTTGCAACATACTGTATATATGTACGTTGAAGTCCATGTGTCCACCAGAAGACTAACATGACCATTCCTTGCACTTTTATTCATATATAGGGATTCCGAAAATGAACCATCCTGACCTAGGACTTCCACCGCAGGTAGGAGACAAAGGCAACACATCGGTACTAATAAAAACGAAAAAATAAGTGCATCGATAAGCACCAAATTCAAATTTGGGTCAATCCTATTTTCATTGTCAACACTGATAAACACAGATTTATTTTTTTTAAATAAAATGAAAACAACGGTAAAACAAAGAAAATAAGCCCTGATTTTACAAACAAAAAAGAAACACCAAAAGCCGGAAATCCCTATTCATATATCCCGACTAGGAGGGATAAGAATAGATGCCAAAATAAATTACTCAGACTGGTTTCTGCTCCTCCATGATAAAAGAACTGAATCCAGAATTGAATTGCTGGAGGGATCCACAGATGTACAGTGGTAGACTTTATTGTTCCCACTGTTGGGATGTGTTCTGATATTTTACATTATTACTGCCAATGAATACTAAGGAAACTCTGGTATTCCGAGTTATAATAGCATGTGTTGTATTATCTGGGGGAACAGTGAGGCTGGCTACCTCTGAATATGAGTCTCACTGAACCATTAAGCAAGGGATATGTTGTTCATAATGTAGGACAGGAGAATGTGCAATTAGACTGTGGCAGGTTAAGTGACCCATATTCTTATATTTGTATTTCTTTTTGGTGTGTGATAGACGCAGACTTCAAACTGAGCTAAGCAGAGAGTGTTGAAAGCCCTCTGATATACTGTATACCTTTCTTGGTCCTCTGCTCATGTCACTCTACACCTCTTATCTTGGTGAACTAATACAATCGTTTGGATTTCAGCATCACCTTTATGTTGATCACACCCAAATCTATCTCTCCGCCTTTGACCTCTCCCCCTCTCTCCTGTCCTGTGTCTCTCTGCAATCTCCTCCTGGATGTCCCACCGTTACCTGAAGCTCAACGTGTCCGAAACAGAATTAATATTCTTTCCCCCTTCCAGTGCTACCGCTCCACCAACTTTCTCCCTCACTATCAATAACACCACAATCTCCATACCACCTCAAGCCTGATTTCTCCTTCATTCCTCACATTCAGTCCCTCACAAAGTCCTGCCATCTGCACCTCCGAAATATCACAAGACGCCCTTTTCTCAAATGATGCAAGTAAAATCCTAATCCACTCACTCGTCATTTCCCGCCTCGATTACTGCAACCTTCTCTTCATTGGCATTCCCCTTGTCCACCTCTCCCAACTCCAATCCATCCAAAATGCTGCTGCCAGACTCGTCTACCTCACTCACTGCTCCACTATGCATAACCCTACACTCACTTCCCATAGCCTCAAGAATTACATTTAAAACAAAGGTCTCAACAACACTGCCCCCCTACATCTTTGCCCTCAGCCACAAATACATACAGTACCTAAATGCCCCCCACATTCTGCCCACGACATCCGCCTTTCCTCCTATCTCATTACCTCCTCTATGCCCTCTCTCTGGAATTCCCTACCACATACAGTACTGTACCATCAGACTGCTAGAGCTGCTGCTCTAATCCCGTTGGGTCTGACACTGATAACCCTTCATCACAAGGGCCTTTAAATTGGTTGGTCTTAATGATATCTTTTAGGATGTGTGACTCTTTTAAATATACTTTGTATAGACATTAGCATATCTCCCAGGGTACCTCAGGTATTTTCCATTCTCTGCACAGGCATCTCTCCCTAATTTATTTGAAGGGAGGTTTGAGGGCACATACAGTATATACAATTGGAGATACTATTAGGTTAGGACAGGGGTGCCAAACTGGGGGGCATGAGATTTCTTTTGGGGGGGGGCGCAGCAGTTGCAGAGGCCCAGCGCTCTTCCCCAAGGCATTTGAATAAAATGCCGGGGGACCGCGCAACGCCTCTGTAACTTCCCTTACCGTCACTCAGTCGGCTTGGGCGACGCGTCGTCAAATGACGTTGCAGGGTCACGTGACATCATGTCACATGACCCTGCGGCTTCATTTGATGCTTCAGACCAGGTAAGCGGGGGGGTGGGGGTGCTTGTGGGGGTGGGGAGAGCAGGCAGGGGGCGCAGGGCAAAAGGTTTGCACACCCATGGGTTAGGAAGTAGCCCCCCTCCCTCCTCATTTCGCCTCTAAAGTAAGTACAAATCATAGGGTGCTTTGTCACTTTTTTTATACCGTAGAAGCGGTTTAGAAAACGCGATTTGCAATAGGGAATACCGCTTTTTCACACATTTCATTGTGCGATTTGGCATTGACAAATCCGAAGCTACTAGAATAGGTCCCTAGGCCTGGTAAATCCTCTCATACAGACCATCAATCTGTTAACCCCTTCTCTGTAGTGCATGGTGATCTCCTCTGGTAGTGAAGGGGTTAAAGTAGGACATCTGTTTAACGCTTACGTGATGTATTGTAAAACAAACACAATCAGAAGTTAGAAAGACCCGTGGGAAAAACCTCCCTAAATACATAACATAGTCATAGTGCAAAGTTCTAAGAGCTGTATTGGTCCCGCAAATGCACAGATTTGTTACACATCAACTTATGGTCGACGTGGTTAATGGAACAGAGTGTATGTAAATGATCTTTTAACTCCTCAAAAGTCTTTTCCATCCATATGTGCCACTAAAAATGAAAGCAAGACTTGAATTTGATTTATCTCAATACCATATTGGTAAAAAAATAAATTAAAAAAATCTACTCCAACCCAACTCCCCTTATTGCTCCAGTTATAGAAGGCACCTGGGGGAACCTTATTGTAAGATACTAAATTAATGCTAAATCATTTCTGTAATATTAAAATTGTGCCAAAAGAACTAACATAAGTGGCTCAATTAACCAATCTTACAGTTAGGCCATCTTGACATTAACCTTTACAGCAGGGGTGGGCATCCCAGTGCTACAAACAGGTCAGGTTTTCACATCTGCATCATGTGAACGCTTCTGGTTGCAGGAATGACAGTTTATTGGATCCTAACATTGAATATTTTGTGTGCTGGGTTTTACGTTGGAACCGTATGTGCCAAACAGAACTGAATAGGGTGAAGAAGCAGACTGAGTATGTTCATTTTGCCTACTTTAGAACTCTGCATGTCCAGTGCCTTCCTAAACAAATACTACTGAATGCAAGCACAGCATACTCCCCACTGTGCAGTGTACTGTACGCTGCACTGCTGCATCCTGTTTAGCAGTTCAATGACTGATCTCCCCCTATCCGTCTGTATACCTAAGTCTACAATACTTTAATCTCATTACCAGGGCCGCCGACAGCTTTCCCGGACTCCAGGACTAGAATCTAAGACCAGGCATCGCGTTGTTGAGCAGGGGGTGGAGGGGTTAAATGTTGTTCAGCTGGGAGGGAAGGTCCATGTTCTAACTCAGGGGTTCGCAAACTGGGGGCGCGAGATTTCCCAGGGGGGGGCACGGCAGTTACAGAGGTCCCGCACTCTCCCCCAAGACATTTAAATGAAATGCTGGGGGACTGTGCGAGGCCTCTGTAACTCTGTCTTCAGCGATGCGTCGCCTTGGTAACCCAGCATCAAATGATGCCGCGGGTCACGTGACGTCGCATTGCCATGGCAACATGACATCACATGACCCTGCAGCGTCATTTGACGCCGGAGCCGAGCAGGAGGGGGGATGCGCGAGTAGGGGAGGAGAGCAGGCATGGGGGCGCATGGGGGAAATTTTGCACACCCCTGTACTAACTATCACCATCAAGTCCCTCCCCTCTCTCCCCCCACTCTATTCCCCCCCCCCCCTCTCACCTATTCTAGTCCCATTCTTTCACTGCCCCCACTACCCCAGCTCTTTCTCACTCCTCTCCACTACCCACTCTCTCACCCCCCTCCTCCTCTTACTCACCCCTCTTTCTCCCTCTACCCGCCTCTTTCTCCTCTCCTTTCTATCTCACTTTTCACTCTCATTCTCTCCCTCCTCTTTTACCTCCCTCTCTACTCCCCCACTCTCTCTCAACTTCCTCCTTCTCTTATTCCCTTGCTCTCTCTCGCCTCTATCAATCCCTCTCTCTCCTCCCACTGTCACCAACCTCACCTCTCCCTCCCACCCCCTCCCCCCCCCCACAACCCATGAGCCTAACTGTTGAAAGGAAGATAGAGGCCCTACCTGGAAACAAGATATACAGTACTGTATGCTTACCCGGGGGTCCCACAGTGGAATCGGGGCCCGACGTCCAGCGGAACCTAACTACCGAGTTCTAACCGCCGGGCCGGGTCTACCCCTCCAGTTTTCTTAGCTGCTAGACATTGTGTTAACAGTCAGTGTGTTATGTATAAATAGTAAACTATATAAATACATAATGAACCGTGCTGAGCCAAATTATTGTGCCCCACGTGTTGCTATGAGCAGTCACCTACTTTGTATTCCTTCTTCCACTTCAAAAGCAGCTGTTTGATGCAGAAAACTATTAAGGGTATTGATAATATTATAATAGGAAGCATATCTACTTACAGAAGTGCTGCAACATCATATTTACCCCTGGCTGTGAGTGCTACTGTATCAAAACTGGTTCTGCCTTTGTTTTTGAATACTGTACATTCACTTATTTCTACCAAGACGTTGAAGAGCGGAAGGAGAGGATCGGTGAGTAAAGGCCCTGACTGAAAACAATGGTATTTGAATCAAGGGAGCCTTGTTTGAATCTAGGTGTCAAGAGGGACCTTGGACAGGTTCTATATCCCTGTACCTCAGGCGCCAACATTAGATATGATTCACTCCCAATAACAGTGTAAAATGGGAGAAGAAAAAACGAAAAAAATCGAAATATAGTGTAATATTGTAGTGATCCAAGTGATCTATCCATTGTGCTTGCAACAGTCTATGTACAGTACTGTGCGCACAGTCAGCGCCACATAAGGCAAAAATACTATTAATTTAACTATTATAAGTGGTTTGTACAGGTTTAAGCCCTTTAAACATATGGGGTTTGGGTGTAAGGAATCGGGGAACGCAGCCCCCGCGTCACGCTCCCTCCTTACCTGCAACCGCAAACAGCTCCGCGGATATCACTACACACGCGCGCACACCGAGAGGTACTTGTGACATCACGGGATTGACCCCGCCTCCCATTCACGTCACGTGACGGCGCCACGCGGCACACACGAGACACGTGTGCACCGCTCCCCAGCTGCGTGTAAACAATCACTAACCACCTTCATCCCTCCCAGCTGTCTCCTGCACCGCTCCACCTATCCCTGCCTCCGTTGAGGCCGCTCCTCCGCTCCCCCGCTCTGTCTCATTGGTTCCTATCGCCTATATACGCTCAGCTTTGCCACTGGCACTTTGGCTGAGCATAATTCCTTGTAGCCTGTGTTTTCCCACTTCCCTGTTCCTAGCTTTGTCTTGCCTTGCCTTGCCCTATATTGTTGCTGTTTGATTTCCTGTGTACCGAACTGGCTTTACCCTTGGACTCCACTCTTCTGGATTATTGAGCCCGGCTTACCTCTGACCTTCCGCATCTCTCCAACCCCTGACCACAGCACCCGGACATCGACTATTCTACTGGCTCCAACCCCTGACCACGGCACCTGGACATCAACTATTCTACTGGCTCCAACCTCAGACCTTGGCAAGTATCAGGACTGGTCTCCCATCTCCAATATTGACCCGGCTACCTTGACCCTCCGCTCTCCAGACGTGCCCCCGTTGCTGTGGGTGGCGTTTATACTTTCCCACCTCAGTACCGGGGTCCCGCCTTGTGGTTAGCATCAGCGTTACAATGAGTTGGCGGAAGTGAAGTAGTTGGAACACTAGGCATTGGAAGAAGATCCGGCTAAACAGCGGAGATTGGATGGTGCACAGCTCCGGAAAAAACAAGATAAGGCTTAATAGCGCAGCTGGTTAAAAGCAAGTTTGTTGGTTCGGCAAGATGTGCATAGCAGCAAGGCGGTATAAGAGTACTCCAACGCGTTTCACGCGCTGCAGCGCTTTGTCAAAGAGTTGGAACACTAGGAAGTACCTTTGACCTTTTCTCCTTTGCTGAGGGATATTTCTCCTTCTCCTTGGGACTGGTAAGGTTTTGTGACCACAAATGTGCGCCCAGGCACGGCCGAGTACAGCTTGCGCTTCATGTGGTGATTTACGGTTCCGCTGGCAGCCGGCTCTTTGGCAAAACCACTGGAGCTGAAAAGAAAGGTTCAAGTGAGGGATGGGAAGTGATGTCACATAGCAGATACACCACGAGAACACTACCATCACAATGCGTGTGTATAATCAGGAAATAAAGCCCATTAAAGCAGCAGTACAAGCTGCCGCTTTTTGTTTTTTTATTTTTTTATTTACCTTGCCCTTTAATATGTGCATGAATGCAAGCCACACAATGATAAGAAATTAGCTAAGTTGCCGATCGATCCGTTTTCCTGTGATCAATCGGCGAAGATTCGGCTCGGGGGTTCACTAAATGGCTGTCACTGTAGCAGAAGAGGACCAAAGATGGAAAGTTCTGTGGGGAAGATCATGTGACCAGGCAGTCACTAGATATAATTGAGCACCGCTAGAGAGAGGGCAAGGCTCAAAAAGGGGTGTGTGAGGGCCTGTTTCAGAAGAGGAAGGAGATGTGACTTTGTAAATGGTTGCTATAGAAACAAAAAAGGCTTGTTACATTATAATAGATTAAAAATGTAATTCAGATTTGTTAAAAAAAATGCTACAAATATTTTTTCATAATACAGATTTGATTTATTTAAAAAAAAAAACACACGTCGGATATTGCTTGTTCTGCAGCTTTAACATAAGTGAGTGAGTAGTGTGCTATTTGCTATTACTAGTATTATTATTTCATTGTTACAGTGTACCAACCACATATGCAGCACTTTACTGCAGTGGCAAAGTGATTAACATAGGCAAGCCGATTAACAAAAACGAAATCAAAAGATTACTCTGAGCTGATCCGAAATTGTAACCTGTCATTGCAAGAAGAGGCTGCCACGCCTCGTGGTGAGATCAGTGAGCTCTCTTGTGCTTCAACAGTACAAGCAGATCATAAATTCATTCTATGTCAGAGAATATTTGCACTTACAGTACAACAAACCTAAGTGTATGGCTTTCTTTTTTTCTCACATGCCTCCTCAAAGCATTCTCCTACCTGCTTGATGATGTATTTCCAATTTCAGTCATGGTAGAAAATGAGCGGCTACATTGTTTGCTAATTAAAATGACAAAACACACAAAACCCCAGCAAGCTCTAATTGAGGGGCTCAGGGGTTCCCAAAAAGAGCTTGCTGGGGTTTTGTGTGTTTTGTTAACTTATTTTCAGCTGTCTCAGCTGTCGGAGGTTAGTGGCTCCTCCTTCCCAGGTTTTAAGCCTGCCCTTCCCCACTTCCCAATCAGTAGGTCCTTTCATTCTACTGGATATAGATCCAATGGTGGTCTTTCTCCCTCCTAAGAGGTAAATGAGAATTTTAATCCTAATAGAGATATATTAGTATTTTATCTGGTAGTGTTAGGACTTGCGAACAGGTGTCTGCCTTGTCGTGGCTCGCAAGCTTACAATGCTTTGGCCAAAGGGTTAAACTAAATGACCCTTTTTGAACAGAATATATAAGTATTTTACTGTGTATTTTTGTCATGTTGGATGTAGCATTGGGCTTCTCTGTCGTCTGTTGTAATTAAAATGACTGCAGTGGTGGCCAAGAGCGATGACAGGTAGATATGGAAGAATTTGTTGGGCGAATTTGGATCCGCAGCGGATCGGCTGGTTTCTTTGGATCAATCTCAAAAAGTGCAATCCGCGTTTTGCAGACTTGTAAATTATTATTACCAATACACTCCGCTGATTCCGCAACCCGTGGACGGATTTGTAGAGTCCAATCCGCGGATTCCGCAATCCGTTGGCGGATTCTTAAGAATCCACCAACGGATTGCGGAATCAGTGGGTTGGACTCTGCAAATCCGTCCACGGGGTAAATCCAATGGCGGTTTTTCACGAATCCGCGCGGATTAAAACCGACCAAATCCGTCCGCGGGTTTTGCCCCGTGAAATGGATTTGGGGGGAAAATGCGAGAAAATTCGGGAGTCGCCCATCTCTGAAGGTACGCTACAGTTAGAGGCTCTGCTACTGTAAAGTATGTTTCTTTTTTCTAATGTGGCCAGGACCATTTTACCCAATGGGCAAAAGGGACAGTTCTCCAGGATCACCACACACGTGCGAGAGCGCTCAATGTGGTCAGCGGTGGGAGTTTCTATATTTTCATTCTTTAGATCGTCCTAAAGTAATGACTGAAAATCAAAAAAAAGGGGGGAAAAAATGTATGGAGATTGATTGATATATAATTTAGTTTATCAAATTGTATGGTATTTTCTTAAAAGCAAAAGGGTAAGCAAGCAGAGCTTCCTTGTTTCTACTTCGAGCAGGGCCCACCCTTAACACGGCACTGAGTGTGGCTATACCTGGGTGGGGCTGTAAAGTTGGTGAGGTTGTTAGCAGTACTGTATAAGGAACTCACGACAATCACCCATCAATTGACCTTGGCAGTGGGGGAATGGGTTGCAAACACACTACAGTGGTTCAAATGTCATTGGTAACATTTTCAAAAGACTATACCATTCTCTTTTCGATACCCAAGGAATGGAAAATATACTTCCGTTGGAACACAGCCGCATACTACAGGCTCAGCCCATTCGAGCAAAGCTCAATTTGTAGGAGTACCTGGGCCGACCACGTGGTTGTTTCTTTGATTCCTCCGTGTGGCGTCCTCTTGAAGGTGATCGGCTTCGAGCCCCGCGTGGGCTGCTGGAGCTGCGTAGAGTTCCCTCTGAGACCTTTTGTCCCTGCAGTGTGACAGTGTTGGCAGTGGAAGCGGAGAAGACCATCCAGTCAGGCAGTGAGAGGCTGTTGTCACTGTTGGCACGAAGGAGGACATGGGGAACAGACAGAGCTTTACCTCCTTCTCTACGATGGACAGCGTAGGAAGGAGATTCCTGGAAGGGTACTGGAAAACAAAATGAAGAAGCTGGGTCATACGTCAGTAATTTACAGGGTGCTATGCTAAGGAAATCTGATTTTTATTTTTAAGTGATGTGACCATGGCTAAAATAGCTGCAAGTATTTTTTATTACGTTATAATCCCCTCAGAACAGAGCATTACTGGCCAATAGTGCCCTGGCTGGAAGAGTTGATGGCCCGAGGCGAAGCCGAGGTAACCCAACCAGCCAGTAATGCCCTGTTCTGGGGGGATTATTACTATTATAGGCTCATTGTACTCTATGCTTTTTTTTCATAAATAATAGACACTTTAGTATAGCTATATTGATTTTTTTTATTAAGATAACATTGTAGATTTTGTTTTGAACTTTTTCTGCACTTATTGCTTTGCTTATTAAAATATATTTGTAGAGAGAGGTGACGGAGGGGAATGAGAGAGAGAGAGAGAGAGAGAGAGAGAGAGAGAGAGAGAGAGAGAGAGAGAGGTGAGGGGCGGGAGGGAGAGGTGAGGGGGGAGAGAGAGAGGTGAGGGGGGAGAGAGAGGTGAATGGGGGAGAGAGAGAGTTGAATGGAGGACAGAGGTGAGGATAGATAGAGAGCTGAGGTGGGAGAGAGTTGAGGGTGAGAGCGGAAGGTGAGGGGTTAGAGAGAGAGGTGAAGGGGGAGAGAGGTGAGGATGGAGAGGGGGGAGAAGGAAAGGAAATGGGAGTGGGAAGGGGATTACAGAGGGAGAGGGAAGAGGGGGCAAAGAGGGGGAGAGAAAAGTGGGGGGTTGAGGGGGAGAGGGAAGAGAAGTGGGGGAAAGGGGTGAGGACGGGGAAAAGATGGAGGGATGGGAGAGGAGGAGAGGGGAAATGAAAAGCAAATAAAAATGACCATAGCACAATGTATAGAAGTTGTGGAATTTTTTTTACTTTGTTGCAAGTAACAAAATTAGTAGTTAGGACCAGCTCCTGGCAGCACAAGCAGCTGTGAGAGAGACTGCATACAGTATGCTGCAGAGCTGTGTGTGAGTGGAGGAACGGAGGTGCAGCTGGTGCTTGGACCAGGAAAGGTACAGTATTTACTGTTTACAGTTTTAAATTTGGCAGTTTTTAATTACAAATTCTCTGGACGCGCCCCCTGCATCTCTGAAAGCTGAATTAGCAAGTTGCCCCAAATTCCGCCCATTGCTGAATGAATAATGCCGGGAATTTTTACCAATGAGAGAGCAGGGATATACAGTAATTTAGCCTATAATAATAATAATAATAATAATAATAATAAATAACCATAATACTGAAATACATTTTCCATAGATTGACCTCTTCATTTACCTTTATTACAATTCATTAATGTATAAAAATGTACTGTGCACAAAGGATTGACACTTCTTCACATACAGATATTAAAGCTGCAGTTCAGTCTTTTTTTTTTTTTTTATTTATTTTTTTACTTCAATAGTTTCATGTGTGCAATCTCTAATTACCTAAAGAACTGTATAGCTGCATGTCAATTCGTTCTCCATGTATTGATAGGCGAAATTTGGTGACATAATTAGTGACGGGATCTGTTTTTCTTCTGCTTCTGTCTCTCAGTGGAAGCTCATGAATATTCATGAGCACTCCTGCACTGACATGTGCTAGAGGGAGGGCAGGGCTGACAAAGGGGTGTGCCAGGGCTTGTGACAGGACAGGAAGGGGCAGTGCCTTAGCAAATGACTGTTAAAATAGAATACAAGAAAATTGGTCTTTCAAAGTTGTTGTTTTTAAAACAGAAAATGCTAAAAGTATTTTTTCTTACTACAGAACTGATTTATTAAAAAAAGAACACATGCAGGATATTGACTGAACTGCAGCTTTAAATCCCCAAAGTAGTGTATGTTCACGGCAGGATAAGGCATACGCACATAGAAAGGTGCAGCACATAACCAGTCAGGGGCGCAACCACACATTCATATTGGGGGGTGCAAAGTTTTTTGGGGGTAAATGTCTACATTACAATTCGTCCATAATGTCCATTCAGATCCAATCTGTGGATTAATCCAAAACCGCTATTGCATATAATCTGACGAGCGGATTGCTGAATCCACAGATTGGATCATTCAAATCCACCAGCGGATTGCTGAATCCACGGATTAGATTGTTAAAATCCACCAGCGGATTGCTGAATACGCCAATTGGATTGTTGGTACCTTTTCAAGACTGATTCGCTGGGTATCCATGTACCAAAGGAACCAGCCGTGACGTATTCAAATCCGCAAAAAAAACATTGCAGAAGCGGTCTTGGTGATCATTAATCTATAGGGTCCACCTACTGTAGATGCCAAGTCACCCTAACAAAGGGAGTTTTACGGATTGTCACCAACCATTTGCCTCACTGTACCTGTCATCAGGGCCACCAACAGGGGGGGACAGTGGGCACTGGCTTCCCGGGCGTCCCGGGCCCGTGAGTCAGGGGGGCACGGCCATGCGCAGGGCAAGCAAGGTATTCGTCCTGCTGCCTGTGGGCCCGCCCGCTGCCTGTGGGCCCGCTCATTCCCCACTCCCACCCCTCGGCTCCCAACGTGGGACGGAGGGGATGTGCCATGAGATTCCCCTGTGCGCGCCAAGTGCTGAGAGGGCGGAGGCAGTGAGAGGGAGGGCCGGGATGGTGGCTGGGCAGAGCAAGGAGGACTGGTGTGCTGTCCCTGATTGGAGGAGAGGACAGCCAACCAGAGGATAGCAGGGGCGGAGCCCACACCCCGGCGGGCCGGAGACATGTTCTGTGCTGTCTGTGTCCTGCAGGAGATAAGGTAAAGTACAATGTGGGGGGAGGTGGGGGTATATTTAATATGTATGGGAGTGGTGGGAGTATATTTTATATGTATGGGGGGGTGGGGGTATATTTTATATGTATGGGAGTGGTGGGGGTATATTTTATATGTATGGGGGTGGTGGGGGTATATTTTATATGTATGGGGGGGTGGGGGTATATTTTATATGTATGGTGGTGGTGGGTACATATTTTTATATGTATGGGGGTGGTGGGGGTATATTTTTATATGTGTGGGGTTGGTGGGGTATATTTAATATATATGGGGTGATGGGGATATATTTAATATATATGGGGGTGGTAGGGGTATATTTAATATATATGGGGTGGTTGGAGTATATTTAATATATTGGGGTGGTAGGAGTATATTTATATATATGGGGGTTGTGTGGGTATATTTTATATGAATTGGGGAGGTGGAGGGATATTTAATATATATGAGGGTGGTGGTGGGGGATTATATATATATATATATATATATATATATATATATATATATATATATATATGTATGCGGGGTGGTAGGGGTATATTTAATATGTATTCGGGAGCGTGTGTTTTTTTATATATGTATTGGGGGCCGTCGCAACTTTTACCATTGTGTCCAGTATTTTTGGACAAGTCATCTGGCAACCCTACCCACCAATGCTAAAAATTTATGTAGCCATGTATAAAAATGGTATACAGTTCTTTCTCATGCTGGCAGTAAAACTTGGTAAGTGGGAAGGATTGCCAGCATCAATCATGGAGGTTTGCCCTCACACCCTGGTGAGGTGTCATATGTACACAAGGGGAGGGGTAACATGCTCTGTGTCTACTATTAGTGACACAAGAGGTGTGGATTTTTCCTAAGGATATATAAGACACAGAACTGACAAAAGTTAGGAGTTGATCTGTATGGTTCAAGAGTTATGATTCAGTTCTGGAGGTCTGCAGCAGGAAAGGCTGTCAGACCTAGTCAATAGTATCTGCACTGTGATCAGGGACCTGACACAGGTGGTGATCTCCTTGCCAGGAGAGGTGACCCAACTCCATTGGGAGGGAAGAACTTTCTAAAGGGATGAACTGTACTACAATGAGCGGCTGAGTACGACCGCTGCGAGGGGCAGTCTGCTATAATGACAATAAAGATGCCCAAGTTCACCAAACACTTGCTGTGTGGGAGTGAAGTTCTTGCACAGGAGGAGGCACCACAGAGGAGGTCCTCATCAGCCACATCTTCCTGCGGATGCAGAGATCCTGATGAGGTAGAGGCGCTGCACTGGATATAGGTAGGACTCTAAGCACACTACCTCAGATGCCTGTCATGCTCATATCCCCACTACCATCATACGGGAGACTCAGGAGTCCTGTAAGCCAGCAGGTGCACCACAACATACAGACATGTAATGGGGACCGGTTAGACCACAGGGGCCAATCTGAGATTGGGTGGGTCCAGAAAAACTGTTACATATAAAATCTCCATTCTAAGTCTAGGTAGGAGGGCTCGCTCTCTCCCCGCCGCGGCTCCCGGCACCCCAGCTCGCTCTCCCCCCGCCCGGCACCCCGGCTCCGCTCACTCTCCCCTGCCCGGAAGTGGAACCCTGGCTCCGCTCGCTCGCTCTCCCCTTGCCCGGCACCCTGGCTCGCGTCACAACCGCTCACAGCCCAGTAGTGCAGCACTTCCGGTGCCTGCTGCTAGTGAGCGCGTGGGAGGCTGGGAGCGACAGTCTGCATAGGTTAGAAGTATATACCAGTGACTGTGTCTTTATTGTAATATTTCTTCAGATAAATAAGGGGGTACAGGTTGAGTTGTTTCACTGTACTGCAGTTGTAGCAAAGTGATGTTTCTCTTGTGAGGTATTGTAAAAGTTATATAAAAGATTGTTTTATGAATAACACTGTAACAGTAAGATGTCAGAATAAATTGTAAACTAGATATTCAGGGGATATTAACTATTTGTTAACAAATCGTTAATTTACATTTTTATTCATGTGAGTGATTGTGTAGGCAGGGCCCCGTGCACTGCTTTGCTCGGGGGCCCCTAATGTTGTTAAGATGGCCCTGCGCCGCCAACCTAACTTCCCTCACGTGCGCGCCCCAACCCAACTTCACCTGCCCCGGGCAACAGCCACGGGATTAGCCCGCCAGTCTCGCCCGCCCCCCCCCCCAGCCGCCCACCTCTTGCGTGCCCCCTGAGCCCACCTCTCGCGTGCCTCCTGAGCCCACATCACACCCCGGGCAGCTGCCGCGGGGATATCGGGGGCTTGGGGGGAAGCGACTGGGGGGCAAGGAAGAAGGAACCAGCACCCATCC
This sequence comes from Ascaphus truei, assembly GCF_040206685.1. Lineage (NCBI taxonomy): Eukaryota > Metazoa > Chordata > Amphibia > Anura > Ascaphidae > Ascaphus > Ascaphus truei. The sequence continues at coordinate 110,121,656 of NC_134488.1, read as the reverse complement.
AGTCACTCAAATGTCACTGTCACCCACCCAGTCACTGTCGCCCACCCAGTCACTGTCGCCCACCCAGTCACTGTCGCCCACCCAGTCACTGTCGCCCACCCAGTCACTGTCGCCCACCGAGTCACTGTCACCCACTCAGTCACTGTCTCCCAGTCACCCACCCAGTCACTGTCTCCCAGTCACTGTCAACCGTCATTCACCCATCTTCATTCACCCATCGTCATTCACCCACCCAGTTACCCAGACAGGCAGTCACATGTCTTTTGTTGAAAATATAAAAATAAACAGGTTGCACTGTAATGTTTTTTTCTGTATCACAATAAGAAAACAGTTAAGTAAAAGTTGTGCGCTAAAAGATATTTTTTCGTGGTAGGTGCGCTTTGGGTTCGGGGTGGGGGGGTGCGCTATGGGTTCGGGGGGGGCCTGCTCCTTTAATTTGTCCCGAGCCCCATGATTTCTGTAGGCGGCCCTGCCATGAGGTCAGATTTTAAGATATCCCTGTTTCTGTACAGCTGGCTCAATCAGTGGCTCCGTCAAAATAACTGAGCCACCTGTGCTGAAGCAGGGATATCCCTAATACCTGGCCTGTTGGTGGCTCTTGAAGACTGGAGTTGGCCTTCCCTGCTCTAGGTGGTGTTTGTTAAAAACCCTTAGTTTGTGTTGTGGTTGCTCCATCGTTTAATGACTTAATAACCGGTGTCCACCAGGCTAAATCTGAGCATAGATCTTACCTATTGATCTTGGATTTAACCCTTTGGAAGCCTTATGACATATTCATGGGGTCTGGCACTTCAGGGGCCAAATGACATAGTGGCTACGTCATGGGCTTTCTGCTAATTTTGTGGGTGAGATCAAGATCTGCGCTCCGGTGGAGCACTGAACGTGATCTAGCCAGCAGAGCAATGGGAAGGGAGGATTCCTCATCTTCCTTTAACAGTATCCGCATTGTCGCGATCACTCTAAGGAGCGGTCACGTGACTGCAATGTCCTGGGTGGTCTTTGGCGCTATGGTGCCGGGGCCCCTAAGGCTCGCAAAAGATGAAATATTGGTCACCAAAACACCAAACTATGGAAATAACTAATGCACTTAAAGTGGTGATTTAGCCTTTTGAAATGGTGGTGTTATTGAAGTCTGTGTATGCAGAGGACATTTGTACAGGGGTAAGTGGAATAAAAATTAGGTTTGTTTAAAGCTGCAGTCCAAGCAAAATCCTACGTGTGTGTTTTTTTGTTTTTTTAATAAATCAGTTCTGTACTATGAGAAAATACATGTAGCATTTTTTTTTTTAAACCACTCTGAATTACATTTTTAATGTATTATAATGTAACAAGCATTTTTTGTTTCTATGGCGCCAACCTAACTTCCCCCCCGCGCGCACCCCAACCCAACTTCCCCCACGTGCGCCTCCTGCCCCCGGCAACAGCTGCGGGATTAGCCCCCCCAGTCTCGCCCACCCACCCACTGTCATTTGCCCACCCCCCAACCCACTGTCATTCTCCCACCCACCAACTCACTGTCATTCACCCACCCACTGTCATTCATTCACCCACCCACTGTCATTCACCCACCCACCCACTGTCATTCACCCACCCACCGTCATTCAACCGTCATTCACCCGCCCACCCACCCACTCTCATCCACCCACTCTCATCCACCCACTCATGCAGGCAGTCACAAGTCTTTTGTTGAAAATATAAAAATAAACAGGTTGCATTGTAATGGTTTTTTCTGTATCACAATAAGAAAACAGTTAAGTAAAAGTTGCGCGCTAAAAAATATTTTTTCGTGGTAGGTGCGCTATGGGTTCGGGGGGGAGTGCGCTATGGGTTCAGGGGGGTGCGCTATGGGTTCGGGGGGGGAGGGTGCACTATAGGTTCGGGGGGGGAGGGTGCGCTATAGGTTCGGGGGGGGGGGCTGCTCCTTTCATTTGTCCCGGGCCCCATGATTTCTGTTGGCGGCCCTGCCTGTCATGCAATGTGGCATTTGATGGCATTTGTCAAATTTGTGACTTGAAATTTAGTGTAAAACATCACAAATGTGAATATAACTCACAAAAGTTAATGGAAAAAAGATCACAGCACAAATAACATGAAGGTCCCGAGACCAAAAATAGTAAGGTGCTGGCCAAAACAATCAGGGGTTTTTGATTGTGACAAACACAGATGGTGAACAGAGTGACCTAGATCCCTATTAGCATGCACTCATGGTGCACAAGTACAATTTACAAGGATAAATATCCACTGATTTAACAGGTGTCCCACTACCCCAATGAGGGTATAACTACCGTAACAGACAAACAGTCCGTATAAAACAGAAAATAACAAAACTTTAATGTTGACAGATAGTCACGCCGAAACAAGTGTAGGTATGTACTGTACATGTGATTTAAAAGAGGAATAAAAAGGATCCCCTGAGGGGAGGGTGCCAGATCTTGATAAACTACTTGGAAATATTAATGTATGGCAACAGAAACCTGACTTTGAGACGCTAGAAAAGAAGCTAAAAACTGATCTCGAGAAACTGAGGGCAGACATTACTGATAGGAAATAGCGTAAGTTTAGGAGCGATTTAACTGACTTCAAAGACAACAAAGTATTTAGACAGAAGTTTAAACGTTTTAATCCCACTAAACAGGCAGGTATTGCTCAATCCTCAAGCGAATGTGAGGCATCACAAAGTGATATTGAGTCAGACGCCTCCTCCTCACGTGTTGATCATATACTTCCCATTCTAGTACAAAGACCAACTACATCTACCCTCACTACTACGTCTTTTTTTAGAACGACTGGGCCTCAACCACAGTGTGCTAGGACCAGAAAGACAAGAAGAGGGTCGGGCAGAGTCACTAAGAGACAGAGGGAGATGGGGGTATATAGGAAAGGGGAACAAGAAAGCACCCAAGAGGGGGCAGAAGACAGGTCACAAGGGATCAATTTATCTAATAGGTCCATAGATAAGGATCATATTTCAGTCCTATCAAGGGGTCTGACATTTTGCCCTACAGGTAGGCTTGACAAATCTGAATGCATTAAAGATCTTAATTTGTTTGCACAGAAGTTATGCCTACATACGTTTTTCACACGCCGCCAACAGCTAGCTACCATCAATACCCCACTGGAAGGTTTTGATAATAGAGATCATGCCCTATTACAATTGCTGGAGAGTCTTATTGAAACAAATGAACGTCCATTGGGTCAAGGGCCCTTTACCAACCTAAAACCAAAGTCAAGCTTCACACCTCCCATTGAATCTCTCTCTAATGTCGATGTTTTTACAAAATTGGTAACTCAAGAGATTATGTCAATTAATGATAGGAACAGAGGCCATAACCTTACACTAAGTGAACACACTGCTTTGATGGATCTGGCAAATGACATTGTTATCAAACCCTCAGATAAAGGGGGCAATGTTGTCCTTCTAAATAAAGAGGCTTATGTGAAGGAGGGGCTGAGACTCCTTTCAGACACAAAGTGCTATCAGGTTTTGACCACCGACCCTACCAAACAGTTCTCAGAAACAATTTTACAGGTACTGAAAGAAGGCTTGGACAATAAAGTTATATCCAAGAACGAATTTAACTTTATGCTAATAAAAAATCCCACGGTTGCTACATTCTACTACCTACACTGGCGACACACTTTATTCGAGCTCGGCTAGTCCCACGAATTCGGGTATACCCGGGTGTATTGAGGTTTGTGACTGTTTTCTGCCCGAGTGCATTGAGGTATTTTTCAGGCAGGGATTGAAGCATTTTATTCCCGCTGGCTGCAATACTGCACAGTATATATATATATACTGCATTACAATTCATGAATTTATGCCATCTGGTAGACACGCGAAGCATTGCAGCCTATTAAATCCTAATCATTATCATTTAACAGATCAGCCGCCCGTCAGCCAGGCATGAACCCAGGCTTGGAAGGCAAATGCAACGGGGCTTTTCAGAGGTGAGGAGCGGCGCATTCCAGGTATCTGCCAGGTACATACCGGGTATTTGCTCGAATAAAGTGTGTCGGTGCAGTACCAAAAATACATAAAAATAAGGATCCCCCACCGGGGAGACCTATTGTATCTGGTATGGGTAGTTTAACATCAAACATAAGCATATATTTGGATGAGTTCCTGAGACCTTTTGTGGGATCCCTTCCATCTCATCTTAAAGACACCACTGATGTTCTGATGAGGTTGGAGGATATTCAGGTTGAACCCCATGTACTATTGGTAGGCATCGATGTAGAGAGCCTGTATACTAGTATCTTGCATGAAGTTGGATTACAGGCCATCTCACATTTTCTTAGGGCACGGGATACACATTCGGGCCAGCACAATGCATTTGTTATGAAACTACTTCAATTTACCCTCACGAATAATTTTTTCCTATTCAATGAGAAAATTTACCATCAGGTACAGGGTACCGCCATGGGCACCGCCTGTGCTCCCACCTACACAAACCTATATTTGGGATGGTGGGAGGAGACGATGGTGTTCATGGACGATTATCTTCAGTTCACGGCACATATGCTGGTTTGGATTAGATATATAGATGATATACTACTTCTGTGGGATGGCACGGAAGATCTACTGATACGGTTTATTAACACACTAAATACCAATGATATTAACTTGAAACTTACCTACCAGTCAAGTGCCCACAGTATCGACTTCTTTGATATTTCCATTACTAAAAACAGGGAAGGTTACCTTAAAAGCACAATCTTTCGTAAACCTACAGTACATCTACTAACAGTCTTCTTTGGCTACCAGCCATCACCCCTCTCACATGGTCAATAGTATCCCTATTGGCCAATTTTTGCGTTTAAGTCGGAACTGTTCCACTACTACTGAATTCCAACTACAGGCAGTGGACATGAAGGGACGCTTTATAGAGAGAGGGTACAGCAACAAAGTGGTAAAGCGGGCGTATCGCAGGGCTTTGTTAACATCTAGACATACACTCCTTGGGCAACAACGGGTTCCTAAACCATTGGGGGATACTGTCATTAGATTTATCAGCACCTATAATGATAAGTGGGGACAAATACGTCAGAGCCTGTCAAGGCATTGGCACATTTTGACAGAAGACAGGGACCTACAAAAGGTCTTAAAATCAACCCCCAATATGGTGTGTAGGCGGACCAGGAACATTCGTGATATCCTGGTACATAGCCATTTTAAGAACACACGTACCAGGACCTGGTTAGGACCCAAACCGAAGGGGTTCTATCCCTGTGGTCATTGTACGGCATGCCCCTCCATGATTAAATCACAGAATTTCAAAGACTATAACAATTCCCACATATTTCCCATCAAGATATTCATCAACTGTCTCACAACTGGGGTCATTTATTTGATCACATGTGTGTGCAAGCAACAGTATGTCGGTGAGACACACAGGCCTCTCAAAGTTAGAGTCCTGGAGCATCTTGGCTCGGTACGCAACAAACGGGATACACCTGTAGCGCGTCATGTAAACGAAATACATGGGGGCGAGACAGGGGTTCTATCATTTCTAGGTATCGAACATGTACCATGGGACCCCTGTAAGGGAAACTGGGATCGCAAACTTTTGCAACGTGCATGTAGATGGATTCACACACTGGGCACGAAAGCACCATCAGGCTTGAATGAGGGTTTCATTTATTCCTCATTCATTTAGGACGAATCATGTTCATTTCCATTTATTTCTGTAAACTGGGGTTGAGGAAACCAGGTATACAGTTTAATTTTAGAGATCCGTTTTGATCCTTTTGGGGCGGGTCGTGTAGGTCAGTACAGTCCTATGACACTGATATACAATTTCTTCTTACTTACCTCCTATCTAGCTGATTTTGGTCATATTATATGGCCAATAGTGTGTGTATACTTAGCTACACCTCCTGTTTGGGTTCATGCCAATATGTATCCCTGGGTACAAGTGCCTAACAAAGGATAATGTATACCACGGCTGTTATCATTAACATTCTGATTAGTTTAATTATCAATGGCTATGTGGGGTAAAGGGAATTAGGTATACAGCTTAAAACAAGAGACCTGTTTTGACCCCCCCTTGGGGGGCGGGTCGTGTAGGTCAGTACATTCCTACAACAATCATGACATACTATTCTTGTTATGTTATACCAGATTACCATTAGGAATTCCCTTTCCTCTTTCCCTCTATACTCTGATTACACTACACTGCCAGTGAGAAACTATATATACCTCTTTACGTTTATGTTATTGTGTATGTCTGTTTTGGTTTACTTACCTATTAAGGGATGGATTGTGTCACTAACAAAGCTGTTACCAATAATTGTATTAGACCACTACTATGATTGGTCTTGTCATACTAGTAACACCCACTTTGTAGGGTATATACTATGCATGACGCGACCGGTATGTAGCTCCTCCCCCTGAAAAAGTGTCTTGCGACACGAAACGGCGTCGGGGTGCAGTGACGTCACGGTTGTGGCGCCTGCGAGCGGGACGGTGCTCAGGACGGTGGTAGCGGGAGACCCTCTCACCCTGCTTGGAGATACGGTTGTATATTCAGACACTGCTGACATTGTGGTGCTGCGGCTGCAGCTTTCTGATACCACTAGGTCCGAGGTTGAGTGCTGCGGTGCTTACATGCAGTGGCATCTTGATGTGTATAGGTGTATACCACTGTACTATCATATACTGCCTGCACACATAGTGTGTATGTTACTATAAACCGCACTCTTAACCATACTTACCTTTGCTGCCGCTGCAGCTGATGATATACCACATGTGCATTCAGCCAGTGGAATATACACCTTAGCAGGGTTATATCAACTGTATATACCGCACCACCACATCATATGGATTAATTGGTATTGATGCTATGAGAATCATAATACAGCTACTAAGCTGATTGATTTCACCACCAGTTTCCTACCTGGCACCCATCAGGGGATCATTTGTATTCCTCTTTTAAATCACATGTACATACCCACACTTGTTTCGGCGTGACTATCTGTCAACATTAAAGTTTTGTTATTTTCTGTTTTATACGGACTGTTCGTCTGTTACTGTAGTTATACCCTCATTGGGGTAGTGGTACACCTGTTAAATCAGTGGATATGTATCCTTGTAAATTGTACTTGTGCACCATGAGTGCGTGCTAATAGGGATCTAGGTGACTCTGCTCACCATCTGTGTTTGTGCCTTATTCTTTCCCTACGCACCTGGAGCCTGATACTAATGTATATGTTTTGGGCATTGAGCGATAACTGTATTTTTGTATGTTTTTGATTGTGATACTGTGCAAGTATTATGGGCCATATTTCTTAAGCCAAATGGAGCATTCCGCCTCCGTAAGGCACAATGTCAAGTGTTTCATGGCAATGTAAGATGTATTATCACTTAGCACCACTTTGTAAATATGAACTTTTATGTTTCCCGGGTTTAGTTTACCTGCCTTTTTAAAACCACAATTTACTATATATTTTGGAAAGTTGTTTGTCTGTTCTCTATGCATGTGAACACCTCGTAAGGTAGCGTAACCAAATGGCGCATGATGATTCCCGTGACCGAGGAGCAGGTTTTTGTCTATGTTTGGATACAATTCATAAATGATATCACTGATGACATCACACATGACGTGATCCCATCACACAACCGTCAAGCCGTCACGTAATCTTGGTCACTCCAAAAATGTCATTTGCAGCATTAGCAGAAATACAGGAGCGGCCAAAGTTCTTCCAGATCATTGTTTGGGACGAGAGTACAATGTCCCACAAACGCGCATTAGAGGCTCTCGGTGTTTGGGACGAGAGTACCATGTCCCACAAACACGCATTAGAAGCTCTCGTGTTTGGGACAAGAGTACAATGTCCCACAAACACGCATTAGAAGCTCTCGTGTTTGGGACGAGAGTACCATGTCCCACAAACACGCATTAGAGGCTCTCTGTGTTTGGGACGAGAGTACCATGTCCCACAAACGCGCATTAGAGGCTCTCGGTGTTTGGGACGAGAGTACCATGTCCCACAAACACGCATTAGAGGCTCTCTGTGTTTGGGACGAGAGTAGAATGTCCCACAAACACGCATTAGAGGCTCTCGGTGTTTGGGACGAGAGTACAATGTCCCACAAACACGCATTAGAGAATCTCGGTGTTTGGGACGAGAGTACAATGTCCCACAAACACGCATTAGAGGCTCTCGGTGTTTGGGACGAGAGTACAATGTCCCACAAACACACATTAGAGGCTCTCGGTGTTTGGGACGAGAGTACAATGTCTCACAAACGCGCATTAGAGGCTCTCGGTGTTTGGGACGAGTGTACAATGTCCCACAAACGCGCATTAGAGGCTCTCGGTGTTTGGGACGAGAGTACAATGTCCCACAAACGCGCATTAGAGGCTCTCGGTGTTTGGGACGAGAGTACAATGTCCCACAAACACGCATTAGAGGCTCTCGGTGTTTGGGACGAGAGTACAATGTCCCACAAACACACATTAGAGGCTCTCGGTGTTTGGGACGAGAGTACAATGTCCCACAAACACGCATTAGAGGATCTCGGTGTTTGGGACGAGAGTACAATGTCCCACAAACACGCATTAGAGGCTCTCGGTGTTTGGGACGAGAGTACAATGTCCCACAAACACGCATTAGAGGCTCTCTGTGTTTGGGACGAGAGTACAATGTCCCACAAATACGCATTAGAGGCTCTCGGTGTTTGGGACGACAGTACAATGTCCCACAAACACGCATTAGAGGCTCTCGGTGTTTGGGACGAGAGTACAATGTCCCACAAACACGCATTAGAGGATCTCGGTGTTTGGGACGAGAGTACAATGTCCCACAAACACGCATTAGAGGCTCTCGGTGTTTGGGACGAGAGTACAATGTCCCACAAATACGCATTAGAGGCTCTCAGTGTTTGGGACGAGAGTACAATGTCCCACAAACACGCATTAGAGGCTCTCAGTGTTTGGGACGAGAGTACAATGTCCCACAAATACGCATTAGAGGCTCTCGGTGTTTGGAACGACAGTACAATGTCCCACAAACGCGCATTAGAGGCTCTCGGTGTTTGGGACGACAGTACAATGTCCCACAAATACGCATTAGAGGCTCTCAGTGTTTGGGACGAGAGTACAATGTCCCACAAATACGCATTAGAGGCTCTCGGTGTTTGGGACGACAGTACAATGTCCCACAAACGCGCATTAGAGGCTCTCGGTGTTTGGGACGACAGTACAATGTCCCACAAATACGCATTAGAGGCTCTCGGTGTTTGGGACGAGAGTACAATGTCCCACAAACACGCATTAGAGGCTCTCGGTGTTTGGGACGAGAGTACAATGTCCCACAAACACGCATTAGAGGCTCTCGGTGTTTGGGACGAGAGTACAATGTCCCACAAATACGCATTAGAGGCTCTCTGGGTTTGGGACGAGAGTACAATGTCCCACAAACACGCATTAGAGGCTCTCGGTGTTTGGGACGAGAGTACAATGTCCCACAAACAAGCATTAGAGGCTCTCGATCGAACACTTTAGGATCTCAGAGGCAATGAAATGATTATGGGTGGAGTTGTTGTTTTAGCAGGGGGGCGTCGCATTAAGAAACTAAAACATTGAATTATCCTTTTATATATCTTAGTATTTTTGGGTTTCATACTATTCCCGAGTAACGCCTAGTACTTTCAGCTAGTGAACATACTGTATAAAGATTGAATAGTCTTCAGACAATGTAGCATATTATGTTTATGTTGGAAATGGGATATTAAAAGACAGCATTTTAAAGTTACTGACTACTAATAGTTATACAATGTATGGCCCAGAGAAGCTTACAAAAAAAAGACAACTCACTCTGAATAGACCATTGGTTTCCAAGCTTTTTTTGGTTAAGGAACCCTATATGAAATTCTGAGGAACCCCAACCCTCTCTAACAACTTGTCTGAGATCAGATGCATTGTAAGGAACCCCAACCCGCTCTAATAGTGCGTCTGAGATCAGATGCATTGTAAGGAACCCCAACCCTCTCTAATAGTGCGTCTGAGATCAGATGCATTGTAAGGAACCCCAACCCGCTCTAATAGTGCGTCTGAGAACAGATATGCATTGTAAGGAACTCCAACCCGCTCTAATAGTGCGTCTGAGATCAGATGCATTGCAAATTCTTCTGTATTTGGTACAATTTTATAATGACCTGAAAATGACAGGGAAACCTTTAGGGAGGCCCGGGGAACCCAAGTGTTAGGAACCCTGGTTGAAAAACACTGAAATAGACACTGCACACTACTGTATCATTTCTTATTCATCATTCTTAGAGCCAATCAGAGAGGACTACTCACCAACATCAGCGTCTCTGTGGGTCTTTATTAATTCCCCTAGCTCAAAGTGTCCTGAAATAACTGCTACCTGCGGGAGAATAAGAGGGGCAGAGGCAGAGAAAGGGACGGGTGGAGAAAGATCAATTGAAAGAATAACAAGGAAACAAATACATTTAGGATGGAAAACAAATGTGTGGGTAAAGAAAGACAGATGGATAAGACAAAAACAGAAGGGGGGGGTAAAAAAGCATAACTAGAAGGTTAGAAAGATAAGAAAAACAAACAATAAAAGACATGAAATAGATATTTGCAGGTCCTCCGATGTAGTCTCTTTCATGGTGATAGCTGCGCCAAATTGAAGTGTGCATTGAGTTGTGACAAATCTCTCTAGATTATGCATAACCTTTTAGCCAGGGGCTGAAGAAGGGAAATAAATGTGTACAAAACAAATCCTATTTTCTAATGCACCATGACTGGAATTGAATGTTAAAGTCGGCCGGGGACCGCATTCTGTACCACTGTACCACTTGCTATATAAGTAGCCTGGGTTTTTGCTGGACAGGTATATTAGATATCATCATAGGGTGGCAGTGTCACTGTGCTTTACAGTATACTGTAGCAAGACGGGGCTCCTTCAGCACACCTGATACAATACATCTCATAGTCAGGAAACTGTAACTGTCATGCAAACACTCCTGCAGGATATTAGCGTCAATATCTTGCTCTCCTAAGTCTCCTGCAATATATTAGATTAAATACAATCTTCATCCAGCTAGCTTGTAATAATACTATGACCCTCACACAGACAGCCATAGCCCCTGCAGTACAGAAGTGTACCTGCCACATCCAGCTACAGTAGACCATACACAATACCAATTATAGCCACCAGGGACCCTTGCGGTATCTCTGCAGGGATAAGACAATATACTCTTTGGGGCGCTTTGTCTACTTAGGGTGGCTGAGAGTGGATGCTCAGTATTCGGTAGCTCTAAAGTCTGTGTTATAACAACTCAGGAGAAAGTCCAAACCTGGAAGGGGGTCTGTCCGTTGTGATTCTTTATGTCTTTCTTTGACCCACGATACAGCAAAATTCGAGCGCTGCTTTCCTGGAAGGTATTGGAGAAGAATAAGAAACAAATGTATGCGTCAGAGATAGCAATAAAAGACGAGCGGTGATTCATGGGTAAACAATGAAGGGTTATTTCAGTAGTGTCTTCAAGCTACACTCACACAACAACCAAAGACGATAAATATTCATAGCAAATATAGACCCTATGGCTGTTTTCATGATGTCACAATAATTCCCGATCTTATCCACAGAGGCCAAAATGTTGGCAAGTTTTTATTTCCTCACTGTTTGCTATGCATATTCACCATGCTTTTTGCATTTCTATGATTATAATAATATTGATGTACGGTAGTTGCTGTCCTTTACACATTACTCTTGTATAACCCAGATCCCATAGGTGTTAGTGTTTATCTTGCTGCATGCGGTTAGTCTAGTCTAAATGAATTGTCTATTTATATACATAATAGATGTTAAGAGACATGTCACAGTGTGCAAAATGTCCTTGGTTTTTTTTCATTGCGGCCTCCAGAGGGTGACAGTCCTCCTGAACATTCGGAAGATTACAGTAATGCTAAGTAAATCTCCTGTTTTGTGTGTGGAGCCCTCAGCCACTGCTTCTATGGCCAAGACCAATCCCATGAACAGCAAGGAATGTTGAGGATTGTAGCTCTTGAGCTGTTCCAATATACAACTAAAGTCGCTGAACTATAGGCACTTGGGTGCACGTTTACAGGGGGCTGATTGCATATCGGGAGGGCTTTTGTGTCTGAAAGGTATGTGATTGACTTGGTTTTCAAGCTATGTCCATAATGGTGTTCACCATCATGAATTTAGAGTTTACCAGCGCACATTCTGCAGAGGATTGGGAGCCACTAACTAAAGCACCACAATTACCAAACAGAACCATCTTTACTAAGATCTTGCAGATTTTTGTTCTCTTATTAAATATTATGTAAATAGTTGAAGTGCGAGTTTGTCAGACCATGTTCAAGCTTTCAAAGAACAAATATGTATTAACTATGCCGTACAGCTCTATAAGAGGACTCTGGGCGGGACCCACAGGTGCGAGAAATTTTTTGTATTGTTTACTGTATGGTACCAGTACAGACATTCTTTGGCAGACTGACTTTATATGGCAATAAGTTCCTCTAATTATTTGAAATGTTTTGATGCTTACTGGACAAAATCCATATTCACAGACCGGATATGGAAGAAGAAGAAGAAGAAGAAGAAGAAGAAGAAGAAGAAGAAGAAGAAGAAGAAGAAGAAGAAGAAGAAGAAGAAGAAGAAGAAGAAGAAGAAGAAGAAGAAGAAGAAGAAGAAGAAGAAGAAGAAGAAGAAGAAGAAGAAGAAGAAGAAGAAGAAGAAGAAGAAGAAGAAGAAGAAGAAGAAGAAGAAGAAGAAGAAGAAGAAGAAGAAGAAGAAGAAGAAGAAGAAGAAGAAGACAAAAAAAATATTACATTTTTGTTCTCCACACATTTATAAAATGCGCCCACTCACAGGCCCCAACATTACAAACAGGTTTTTGACAGGGGCATTACTGGAATATTCACAGCACATAGGGCCATTGTGCTTCCATGTTATAATGGGCTTGTAAAATATTGAATTTAATGTGGCAGACCACTGTAACTAAAGCTATACAAAAAGAACAGCCAGCCATACATGTTTACAGGACTCAGCTGCCTCATATAATCAATAAAAGCCACACTGTATATTGGCACCTGAGGCAGTTGTTTAGGAACAAAGTAGCAAAAGGAGAGGGGTGAGGTAGAGGAGGTGAAGAATGACACCAGAGACATTGCCTAAGACTTAATAGGACTGCCCAGCAAAATCAAAACTGTTGGCAAATATTGTTAGGACCCAGATGCAGGGACTGCATCACTGTGCACAGCTATCACTCGGTAGACAGCTATGCTGACTGCAACATCTGGCTTCCCACGGCCTATAAGAAGGCTCCTGTCCCTGTTGTGAGCAGATATTCATCCGGCGCTCCAGAGGTAATATCAGGTACAATATTGAAATATGCCAAATAACATAAAAGCACACCAAATGGTGCGGTGAAGGGTATACTGAAGTAATATAGCGGTGAAATAGTGCAGTGACTAAGTAAAAAAATGTAAACAAATATATATAAAAAAGATTACTGCAGCTCGACCCCCGTTCGGCTCTCAGTGATGATGATGCAAAAAAGCAGGAAGCGCAGGTAGTCGGTGGAAACAGAAAAACAGAAAAAACTCAATAGTGCAATTCTGTATGACACTAGGGACGCGCGCAGGGACTGGTGCGCCTCCAGCTCCCTGCGACTTCTCTCTAGCTCACTTCCGTGTTCCAACCTCGCGTGGTCCGACGTCCGCACGTAGAGGCGCACCAGTCCCTGCGCTAGAGCCCCACAGACCGCAGCACTTCAACCTCAATTGCCAGATCAACACCGCAGCCTGATCGTACAATGCTCTGTTTGTAGGGTCTCCATGTGAGTTGCTAGTTATCACTTTACTGCATACTCAAATACATTGTGACCGTCTGCGCTATCCTGCTTCCCTTTCTTTTGTGATTCCTGCATCTGCTTGAGAATACACCTCTGGCATTACTGCATTCAAGCTACACACTGAGATAACCATCACTCAGACTCCCTTTGGGAATCAAGGCATATTTACCTCCAAGCAAATGTGAGTGTATTTTTATGGAAATATTTTCCATCAGCCCTAGTGTCATACAGAATTGCACTATTGTGATTTTTCTGTTTTTCTTTGTATGTTTCCACCGACTACCTGCGCTCCCAGTTTTTTTGCATCATCCTGTCCCTGTTACCTGTGCTTCACAACTCCTTTGCTTCAATGGACATATCTTGTATTGCTCCCCTGCTCCTAAGTATACCTCCCTGGCTATTTTCCAGCTTCTGCTAAAACCTGGTACTGATTGTAGCTTGTCTATCTACTTTTCTGCCTGCTCCCTGCCCCTTGCTTGTTTGACAATTCTTGCCTGCTTGCCTGCTGCCTGCTCTGACCCCAGATTGCCTTACCACGTCACCTCCCTGAACTCTCAGCCACCTGTCTTCTCAGTGGATCCGGATTCCTGGTTCCGGTTCCAACTAACAACAAGAACTCCAGGTACTAGCAGACTATCGCCGTGCATTTCCCTTTTATTCCTGCTAGATTGTGAAGTCAAAAACAAAAAAGATTCTCTCAACCTGGAGAGGAAATGGCAGACATGCAGGAAATCTGTAATATGCTGCAGTTTCTACAGGGTGAACTTGCTACTTTACAGGCAGAAAATGCCATTCTACAAGATACCATCCGCATGCTGCAACAACAGGTGGCTCTTGGAGCGATGGCTGCACGCCCCACTGATCCTGTCCTGATTTTACCTATACCCCATCGCTTTGATGGGAAACCCAGCAAATTTCAGGCCTGCATCACTTCTCGCGCATAATAGCCCACTCTTGGATGTTTATACTGACTTTCAGGCCGAGTTAAAAAAAATAATTTTACCTCAGAGCATTCAGCCAGACAGCAAAATATTCTCCCCTCGAACTGCGGCAAGGTTCCATTGATTTAGCGACATATATCTAGTTTTAAAAATGTGATGGTTGAAACCGACTGGACCAACAACGCAATCCATGATTTTCTGACAAGGATTAAAAGATGAATTGAAGTATAAACTTGCTCATGTGACCCGCCCGGAGACTTGCTCCGTGATGATTGATGTCGTATGCCAGATACTCGCACTGAGGTCACCAGATGTGAATCCCCCACTATGAACTCTTTGCCAGAACTGATGTAGATCGGAGCCACCAGGGGTCCCTTGACCTCTGAAGAAGGACAACGATGCAGGTCTGAATCGTTATGTTTATACTGTGGTAAATCTGGACACTTTCTGCAAAACTGTCGGTCTCAGCCAGACCTTGAAATCGGGAAACAAAGATGCTCGACGGTGAACGGGGAAGTTCCGTCGAGCCGTAACGATACTTCCCCAGATTTATCTAACCCTGGCATTGTCCTCCGTAATGGACTTGTGACTTATCAGATGTTGACTTTAACAGTGATGTTGCGTCGCCCTGGGCTGTCTCAATGCCCATTAGTAGCTGTGATTGATTCAGGCGTATCAGGAAACTTTATTGATAGACGCTACATACATGAGCAGCAAGTTCCTGTAGTGACTAAGATACAGCCAAAACCGGTGGAGTCTATAGATGGATCCCCACTAAAATCTGGACCTATTACAATGCAGACAATTCTACTTCTTCTACAGTATCTTCTCTGGACCAACCAGAATACTTTTCTTTGGATGTTATCTCTGCTCCTAATTTTCCGGTCATCCGCGGTTTGCCATGGCTACATAATCCTGTAATTGACTGAACTTTGAGAACCCTCATCTTTTCCTTTATTTTCTGCGTATAAAATTGTCTTCCGTGCATACCCAGTTCAATGCCCATTGATCCAGTACAAAATGTCTCCTGTTCTATTAAAGGTAAGGTAGTGACAACCGTACTACCCACAAAATATTTCCCCTTTCGGAGTGTATTTGGCCCAAGGGATGCTGCCCCCGCATTGAGATTACGACTGTCCCATTGACCTGCTACCTGCCGCTACTATTCCATTCAGTCGTATATATTCTGTCCTGTCCGGAGACTGAGATATTGCGCCAATACGTTAAAAAAAAAAACTTGAAAAGGGGTTCATTACCCCATCTAAATCTCCTGCTGAAGCAACCCTGTTTTTTGTCCCTAAATAAGAGGGAACCTTGAGACTGTGCATAGATTACTGTGCTGTGAATGAGATCACCATCAAGAACAGCAACCCACTCTAGCTACTGTCACGGCCCCTTTTATTCTCTAAAATCTTCGATTTGGTTTGGGTATTTTTTCCGAATGCCACGCACTTCACCGCGTTCATGCCGCATTTGTGCCGAGACAGCGCTAATACAATGCACTAGGATAAAGGCGGCCGCGGCTTAAAATACCGGAACATACCGCATCAAATACTGCATCTGCTCGCGGTTTTCAGAGTTGCGCCGATACGGCCGCACAAGGATAAAGGCGGCCGCCACTGTAATTCCTGAGCTGTTGGAACATGTAAAAAATGCCATGGTCTTCACTAAATTGGATCATAGTAGGGCCTATAATTTAGTACGCATACAGACCAGTGACAAATGGAAAATGTCCTTTTCGAAGACGCATTGACCACTTTGAATATCGGGTCATGCCCTTTGATCTATGTAATGCTCCTGCCACTTCCCAGCATTTTGTGAATGATACTGTATATTTCGGGACATTTTAGACCTGTTCCTTGTGTTACTGTATATTTAGATGGCATACTAATTTTCTCCAGTGACCCCCAACAGCACGAAGGCCACATCAAGGATGTATTGAGCAGTCTGCAATATTTTCAATTGTAAGCCAAGCTAGAAAAATGTCTATTCGATCAGCCACAAATTTCTGGCATATATGATCTAGGCCTCCAGCATAGCTATGGATGAATGAAAGATCACGGCCATATGGGAGTAGCTATACACCACTGATGTGAAATCTCTGCTGAGTTGTCAGTTGTTATCGCTGCTTTATTCAAGACATCTCGCTGATGGTGCTCCAACTCACGACCGCTCTTAGGAAACACGTTTCCTTTTCTTGCGGAACACAAGTCGAGGCCGTCTTCCTAGAATTAAGAAAAAAAATGTCCATAATACCTGTATTAATGGATCCCGACCCTCAGCAACCCTCTGAGTTTACTGTAGGTGCAGTCCTGTGCCAACGCTCTCCTACAGAATACTTCGTCCATTCCTGTCGCCTTTCTGTCATGAAAGTTGCCCAACAAAGATATAAATTCTACAATTATGGAGAAAGAATTATTAGCTATCCGGGGCAGCGTTCCTTGACTGGAGACAGCTTTTGGAAGGCACAAAGATGAGGTGAAGTATGGCCAGATTGTAAAAACTTAACTCGTTTATGAACAGCCCACTACACCAACCAACATCTTCCCAGCTGGGCCTTACACTTTTCCATTTCCGATTCAATGTAACTTATAAATCGTGAAAAAGAAAATGGTTAAGCTGATTCTCTTTCACATCAAGATCCCCCTGCTGCCTTACTTTCACCTTCTGAATTGGTCCTTCCTTCCGCACATGTACTGGCAGCAGTTCAAGGACATGGCACATTTCTTCAACAAGTGAGAATGTAATACCTTTGCTAAGAAAGTCCAAAGTAGCCGACCTCGTGACCTCAGGATTCAGAGTAAATGTTTAAGAATAGACTTTATATCCAAACCAACTCATTACGTCTGCAAGTCCTTCAATAGTATCACGACCTACCGACAACGGATCACAAAAGGTGACGAGTTTCTCCGAAGGTGGCCACAAGTCCCGCAGGATGCAGCTCAATTTATTCTTTCATGCGAGTCCTGCTCAACCTTGGACCTGTAACTCAATGGACTTTATTATTGAGATACCCCTCACTGAGGGTTCTACTATAATTCTTACCATCATTTACTCCTTTTTGAAATTAGCTCACTTTGTGCAACTCCCTCGATTACCCACAGCTCAAAGTTTAGCCAGCGTTTTCTTGAAAGAGGTATACCGATTACATGGCCGTCCCAGTATGATAATTACAGATAGAGGATCTCAATTAATTTCCTGCTTTTGGTCTGAGATGTGTCGGCTACTTCATATTCTAAGAGCACTGGTTTCCCGACTGAATATCTGAACCAAACCTTGCAACAGGCTCTTTAGTGTTTCACTAACTTACACCAGTCAGAATGGTCCACTTTCCTAGCAACCGCGCAGTTCTCTTATAATAATAATAGACATGCATCCAATGACCGTAGTCCTTTCTTTGCCACCTTTGCAAAATCACCCAAAAATGCTTCCATCAGAACAGGAATGGTTTCCAGTCCAAGCCCTTTCCTCCTTGGTGTCTATGCTACAAAAAGTTCATCAGAGTTTAGCAATTTGATTGTGTCAATCAAAAATCAGATACAAGAAGTTTGCAGATCTTCATTGGATGCCCAATCCTGTGTATCAACTGGGTAACTGGTGTTGATACACAAGGAAATTTCCTCTAAGTTTGTAGGACCATTTTTTGGTCCTTCAGAAGGTAAACCCCATGGCCTATCATCTCCAGTTGCCAGCTTCCTGAAGGATACACCCTGTGTTTCATGTATCCCTGCTGAAACCCCCATTACAAACAGCTTTATTAATCGAGTACGGAGACCCCTGACCTCCGTTGAAATCAGAGGACAACCTGAGTTCAAGGTTCAGGCCATCTGCGATGCTAAACGGGTTTGGAGATTTGAGATTGGAAAGCCTATGGTCCTGAGGAGCGGTCATGGGAATCGGCCATGCAAGTACATGATCCGTGGCCAATTAAGGAATTTCATGCCAGATATCCAAAGAGATCCAGGGCCTCTCCCCCTAGAAGAGTGGGTAATGTAAAGACCCTTGTGCGCGACTGCATCACTTTGTGTAGATGTTCACTAGACAGCTATGCTGACTGCAACACCTGGCTTCCCACAGCCTATAAAAATGCTCCTTTCTCTGTTACCTGTGCTTCACAACTCTTTTGCTTCCATGGAGACAGGTTGTGTTGCTCCCCTGCTATTAAGTATATTTCCCTGGCCAGTTTCTAGCTACCGTTAAAACTTGGTAGCGATTCCGGCTTGTCTATCTACTCTTCTGCCTGCCACCTGCTACCTACCTTGACCTCGGATTGCCTGACCACTCCACCTGCCTGCTACCTCCATGGACTTTCAGCCACCTGTCTTCTCTGCGAATCCGGATTCCTGGCTGCGATTACGAACAACATCAAAAACCCCAGGTACTAACAGACTCTCCCTGTGGATTTCCCTGTTATTACAGATAAAAAGGCCTCAATGCTTTACACAGAGGAAGTAGCAGACCTTGTTGTACAGGGCACAAATATGAAGAGCAGTGTTCCCTGAAGCATTCTGAACTGCAGGATCAGCACCATAGAAGAGTAAATGCTCCAGATGTTGTGAGTGTCCATGCTGACAGGCCTGAGGAGGAGACAAGAGGAAAACAATAAAAATATTGTGTCCAAACTTGTAAAAGTGCAATGCAGAACTATATAAAACAACTACACTTTGCATTGAGAAACAAACAATAACATACCCTCTCGTACCCAGTGCACAAGGAAATACATGTATTGGCCTAAGATCTGAACACCACCAATCCTAGTTTTTGTTTAGCTTTTGGTTACCATCAGACCCAGTTCCAAAAGTAATATATTGCCATTGTAATAAACCCCATCTATTCATCACAGTGTATAGGTTAAAAATAATATATTGATTGCCTAAGGCTTAGCTAGAGTTGTACCGACAGGTTTGTGACTCTGGATTCATCTAAGACATATATGATATAACTCTGAAGATTTAGAAAGACTAGGTTTGTATGTTCCAGCTAATACATTATGGCCCCAAAGCCAAATGTTCAAACCAATCCCTCAGTCTTCCAGAACCCCAGTGTCCAAAGGTGAAAGAATCAGCATATGACGCTTTAGTCTGTGGGAGGAACAGCACTCACTGCTTCTTATTACCTGGTGGATCTCTTGCCAACCATTTTCATCCACTGTTCCAATGAGGGCACGGTTATATAGCAGCAACTCACAACATCGGGGGTCCCCACCCACCATGGCAGTGTGGTAAAGAGGAGTCAATCCACGGCGGTCTTTGTAATTGGGAGAACCACCCAGATCCAAAAGTGTCTGCAAAAAAGTAGTAGCAAATAATGTTTAAACACTCACACACACACAGTACAGTATGTGTTTGTATATGCACACACACACACACATATATATATATATATATATATATATATATATATATATATATATATATATATATATATATATATATATATAATGTAGTGAGTCATTGCATACATAATTTATCTTTACAAGTCCCCGCTTATACCAAATAAGCTTGGGAAGGCAGAGCAATGCAGAGCCCCGAGTGGTTAACCTGAGGTTAGTGGAGATAAGATAAAGATTACATTTCTAATGTTATGGCCACCATCATGTATTAAATATATGGAACATTTACAATTAAGCTCCATAAATCCTATTACTATTACTTTAGCATACACACAATATATTACTAGTACTCACAAACATTATCTATTTAAAAAAAATCCCATTGGTTATGTCTGAATTGGAGTATAGGGACCCTGCACTGCATGCAAAATGAGGTTATTTTAGGTCCAGGACGCTGCATTTTGGTACTATGAATACTGCTTGCAGTGAATGGGTTAAACAAACGAGCCACTTATGGACACTCAGAGACACCTGTCTTCTCTCTTTGACACAGTCGGTTACTATATTTCTGGTATTATTGACCTCAATATGCTTTAAACTCGTTTGCTTCTATGGCAACTACTAGATAGATATTATTGAAAGGGGGGGGGGCTGGTGGGAGGCGTTGTGAAATATAAATCCTTTTTATTTTATTTTTTGTACACTATTGTCTGTTAATAATGCAGCATTATAGATCTTTTGTCAGAAAAAGGAGGGCAGCTTAGCCCCAAAATGTTTCCATGGCAGCAAATTTCCCCCCTCAGGCAATTAACCCTTACAGCAGCAATGGGTGGTACTGGGCATCATTCCAACATGGGAAGCCAGCAGGAAGCATGTGCTGCATTAGGATGTGCACATCCTGTACTTTATTCCAAGATGCTCTGTTATGTATGGATAGGGGAGAGCTCAGTTGCTAACACTGGTGCACAAAGAGGGGGGTGGGGATGATCCTGGCCCAGAACCCCTCCTTCAAAAAAAACATATTCTCAGGCGGTACTGGACATATTCTGCTTTCCTACATTTGCATTAGTTATGCAACTTTTCCTACCCACAGGCCAATGAAATCTAATGAAAATTCAAGATGAATGTGTGTGTGTGTGTGTGTGTGTGTGTGTGTGTGTGTGTGTGTGTGTGTGTGTGTGTGTGTGTGTGTGTGTGTGTGTGTGTGTGTGTGTGTGTGTGTCGGCATGCGTGCCCAAGTTGACGGTATTTACGCTTAAGGTTTGTCTGTGTGTGAGAAATTTACATTTTTTTTTAAATTCGGCACTTTGGTTGAAATTGAAGGAGGGGAGCGGGTGATGGGCAGTAGCCCATTTCAACAACATTCCTGCATGCATGCTCGGCTGTGCACATTATCTGTAAGAACTCTGGGAAATGTACCTCGAGCTGACTAGTAACCATTGCAGCGTCACTGACAGGTTTTCTTTCAACAGAGTCATGTGATTGATGTTACAGTGATCACATGACCGTAATCCAGGAGTGCTCAACTCCCGTCCTAAAGCGCCTCCCCACCCCAGCAGGTCAGGTGTTAAGGATATCCCAGCTACATCAGAGGTGGCTCAGTCAAAGACTGAACTACTGATTGAGCCACCTGTGCTGAACCATGGTACTGATTGAGCCACCTGCACTGAAGCTGGGATATCTTTAAAACCGGACCTGTTGGGGGAGAGGAGGGGTCTTGAGAACTAGAGTTGAGCACCCCTGCCATAAATCGATTACATGACCGTGGATCTCCTCACTACCCTAACGTGGAGAGAAAGTCCTCCCCTTTCATTCAGATAGCTAGGTGTCTAATCAAGGGTTAATGTGGCGCAGTACATACCTGGAAAAATATTAACTTAACTTAAAAATGTATCTGCCGCAAGGGTAATGGATTGCTGGCCCTCTGGGCCCCTTACTGTAGCATGTGTATCATATGAAGCATGTTTGTCAAGCATTATATATTAGGCAGGTTCACTTCTGCACAGACCTGCTGGCTCTTACTGATGAACAAATCATGGAGAAAGAGTCAAAGAAATGGACGTACCACATTTGCCTACAATCATTACGCCTAATCGTCCATCACATAGTCATTCCCTAAATCAGTCCCTGGTGCAAGTGGGGCAACGCTGAATTAAAGAGCTTTTTAAACATCAACAATAAGAGACGCATATTCCAAATGATTCTCTAGGTCTAAATTCCGTGTCGGAAAATATATTTTTTGGAACTTGATAAGTAGATCATAATTTACTGTGGATGCACAGATGCCCTTTTATGCAGTTTTGTTTTCTTAACACAAGAAGCTAGAATAGAGGAGCTCTTTAAAACAGCAGTTCCACTTAATCAGACCACAAGAGACCCAGTTATATCCTGATTTCATACTTCTATGTAAAATCTTAGGTAACTATCTGTCTGCTTTGGTGGAAGGTAACAACCTTTTTGTGGTTTATTAAAGATGACCGTCACGGAAGACCAGAACTTTTAACACTTTTATACCGGGATCATTCACTAGGCAAAACACAGTAGTGGAATAAAATGAGGTTAATTCGGGTAAACCCGCATACACACTGAAATACAAAGATACAGGTAAAATACACACTTACTGGGGCACTGGGGTGAAATCTGGGCTAAAATAGGTGCAGGGTGTCTGCTTCGGAAGGCTTACCCTGACCGGGATATGCACCCAGGCTTCCTGGTTCTCTTTCCGGCTAAAAATCTTAGCCGTGACGCTACGCTCTAAAACCACAACACCTCTCAACATTCCGTCTCCTCTTTCAACTACGATGTCTATCCAGACTCCCTGGCACCTATATGGATGCCTGGACTGACTGAATAGACATTTATAATAAAAGCACAAAACATTATAAAACCTATTTTATGAAAGTATGGACCTTGGGGAACTTTATACTTTTAAGGCAAATGGATCTGGGATATCTGGGCTCGAAAACCAGGAGTCTGGAGGACACTGGGCAGCCCCGGTGTAATTCAACCCGCGTACCGGCAAATGGTGCCTGCACGCCGGGGAGAATTAGGGGACTACCGGTAACTTTGGCCCCCGAACTCCTGCAAATAAAATAATTGCATTTTGACCCAAATATCCCACATAAAACTTACACACAAGAAGTTTCACATTCTAGGGCAAAGGGAACATGTAAACAGGAAAAGCAGGGGTTACTTTATTTTTACATGTTCCCTGGCTTATGGTGCTATGTAGCTGCCAGGAACCCAACAGGTTCAGGGGTATCCAGGTGGGCTTCCACTTTATTGTATAGCCTGTTACCCCCTACAGGTAGGGCTGGAGTTTCTTCAGTGCCCACACAATTGCGAGGCACTCTTTTTCAATGGTGGCATACAGTAAGCCACCTCCCGAGGCAACAGCTTGCGACTCAGGTAGATGATTGGGTGCTCTCCCCCACCCTTGCCTACCTGGCTCAGTACAGCACCGACACCATAGTCCGAGGCGCCGGTCTGTACCAGGAAACGTTTGCTGTAATCGGGTGCTGCCAGGATGGGAGCACTGGCCAGGGCAGACTTCAGAGCCTGGACTGCCTCCTCACAAGCATGAGACCAGGTAACCAGAACTGAGAGTTTCTTCTGGGTCAAGTTAGTCAGGGATTTGGCCTTGGTGCTGTACTGGGGACAAACTTCCTATAGTAGCCAGCGGTGCCTAAGAAAGCCATAACCTGCTTTTTCGTTTGGGGCACTGGCCACCTGGGAATTGGCTCTACCTTAGCCAGCTCTGGCTTGAGATGCACCCCTCCTACTCTGTGCCCAAGGTACAGTACCTCTGCCATCCCGACTAGACACTTAGATGGTTTGAGTGTCAGACCCGCTTCCCCAATCCTCTTCAGCACCGCTGCTACATGCACTAAATGGGATTCCCAGGAATTGCTAAGCACAGCTATGTCATCCAGTTATACCCTTGCAAAACTTTGCATCCCTTACAGTAACCTATTGACCAGGCATTGAAAGGTAGCCGGGACGTTCTTCATCCCGAATGGCATAACCAAAAATTCATACTGTATAAGCCACTCGGAGTGACGAAAGCCGACTTCTCCTGCGCCTCCTGGGTCAGAGAGATTTGCCAGTATCCCCTGGGCAAATCCATGGTAGTCAGATACCTTGCCCCAGCGAGCTCATCTAAAAGCTCATCCATGCGGAGCATGTGAAAGGCATCCAACACCGTCTGAGCGTTGAGCTGACAGTAGTCCACAAAGAACTGGGTGGTCCCGCCCATCATAGGTACCAGGACTACCAGTGAAGCCCAAGGACTCTGAGACAGTACAATTACCCCTAGGGCCAGCATCTCTTCTACCTCCTCCTCTATGCTCCTCTTCACCTCTGCTGATACCCAATAGGCATTCTTATTCAGAGGTCTCTGACCCCTGGTGTGGACTGGGTGATCAGTAATATGGGTCCTGCCTGGCTAATCGGTGAACAGGTCATTGTACTGTTCTAGCATAGCTCGGGCCTGCACCCACTAGGGGGCCTCGAGCTAGGGACCTATCCCTATCTGCTCTACTGTGCCCCCTTTCCTAGCTTCCCCTAGGAGGTCGGACAGAGCTGGGCTTGCCAGGTTCTCCATTGGGGGGCTACAGATAGCCAGCACCGATGCCGCACTTGTGAAGTTCTCCAAATTGTTAATGTGATAGGTTCTATGCCTCCCTGTCTCCTGATCCAACTGTACAACAGTTGCACTTATTCATCCACCGGAGTACCGTATATGGGCCAGCCCAGGCAGCCATGAGTTTGTTCTGCCGAGTGAGCTTCAGAACAAGCACTTGCTGACCAGGGATGAACTCTCTGTTACGGGCATTTTGGTCATACAAAGTCTTCTGTTTGGACTGAGCATCCCTGATGTTAACCTGTGCCAACCCCATCAGTCCATCTAACCGGTCTCTGAGAGTTTCTACATACTGTAGCACAGAAGCATCAGTATTAGTAGTCTCCCCTTGCCATCCCTCATGGAACAGGTCAAGCGGTCCACGGACCCTGCGACCGTATAGGAGCTCAACAGGTGAGAACCCGTGGACTCTTGCGGTACCTCTCGATACGCAAACAGCAAATGCTGTAAATGAGCCTCCCAGTCTCCCTGATCAGCTTCTACATAGGTTTGCAGCATCTGCTTCAGGGTACCATTGAACCGCTCACACAGTCCATTTGTCTGGGGGTGGTAAGGGCCAGTGTGGAGGATTGTCACCCCGCACGCCTTCCAGAGACAGTGGAGCAACTCGGACATGAATTGTCTCCCCTGATCGGTTAGAATCTTGGTAGGGAACATTAATCTGGAAAAAAATCCTTATCAGAGCTGCTGCTACCTTAGTAGCCTCAATTGAGGACAGTGCCACAGCCCCAGGGTATCGGGTCGCAAAATCAATCACCGTGACGATGTAGCACTTTGCCGTCCAGCTAGGAACCATAAGGGGTCCCACAATGTCGACAGCTACCCTCTGGAAAGATTCACCGATCATCGGTAGTGGTCTCAGGGGGACCCTCAAATGGTCACCCGACTTGCCTACCCGCTGGCAGGCATCATAAGAGCGGCAAAAATCTGGCACAGCCCGCGATGCCCCCAGCCAGTAGAAATGCTGCAATAGCCGGGATCTGGTGCGAGTGACCCCGATGCCCCGCTAGTGGGATGGAGTGGGCTACCTGCAATAACTGCTGCCTATACTCCTCAGGTACCACTAACTGTCTCTTACCAGTCCATATCCTGTCTGGAGCACCCGGGGCTTGCTCTCTGTACAGGAGCCCACGGTGCCAGAGATACCGATCTGACCCACTCTCAGAGGCAGACTCGGACGTCCAGAGTCTCATGCCCTCTAAGCCGGGATCGGACCGTACTGCCTCTCTGAACTGTGTACACAGCTCCAGCCACTCATCCTTAGTCACTAAGTCAGGGGATGAGGAAATAGGGACATTGGAAGGGAGGTCAGGACACAGTACAGACTCGGTCTGGCTTACCTGGTTGGTCTCCACGAGAACCTCAGGAATCGGTGATCCCAAAGGCAGGTGGACGGTGATCTCCTCCGTGGGCAGGGGGTACCAAAGGCTCCCCTGCCTTGGCAAGTGCCCAACTTTGGCTCCTTGTGACTGCGGCCACAGGAGTATCTTCGTTTGCTAAAGAGCAGATGAGGTGTCCCAGGTCATTACCGAGTAGCACCTCAGTATCCAATACTGGCAAAACACCCACATCTCTCATTCCTCTACCTGCAGCCCAGACGAGAAACACCTGGGTGACCTGGATTGACAGAGGTCCTCCGTCTGGCATGGTGACCTGCATCTCGGGTCCAGGGAGCAGATCCTCTGGGCTAACCATATAAGGTCACACCAGAGTAACTGTAGCACCGGAGTCGATCAGGCCGGCTGCCTGGCAATCTCCGATGGTCACTGGTCATAAATGCTTCCTCCGGACATCACTCGCTTGCAGCCCGAAGACTGCAACTCGTTGCCCGTCTGTCTCCACTGCTGTGCTGCCTGTAGAGGGTGTAGGGACCGCCACCTGGGTCTGCTGCTGGACCTGTTGGACAGCTACTCTCTGCTCCTCAGTTGGTGCCAGTCTCACAGAGGCGACTGGTTTTGCTGCTGGTGTGCATTGCCCCAGATGGGGGTAACTGGAACGGCGCAGGTCGGGGCAATCAGGCTTTAGGTGCCCGGTCCAGTTACAGTTATAGCATTGCGCCTCTTGCGCGAATCCTGCAGGCTTCGCTGCATCCTCCCCAGTAGAAGGCTTTGTCTTCCAGGTCAGGACTGTAGAAGAAGCCTCTGCAGGCTTCCCTGCCCAACTGGCAGGGGTTACCACCGGTGGTGCCACCCATTTCCTATGCTGGAGTCCAGTGGTCACAAATTAGTCTGCCAGGGTGGCTACTTCCTCGGAGTTGTCTGGCTTGCGGTCAATGTCCCACTCCCGGACCTCTGGCAGACATCTCTGGTAGAACTGCTCCTTGTGGGTAAGGGCATTGAACCCTTCTACCCACCGAGTACCCCGGTGTATCAGCCAGGCCATAAAGTCTGTGTGGGTGTCTCAAGCAGTCTTGTCTTCCGTCCGGAACCATTCCCGATAGTTCACGGGATTAACTCTGTACCGTCTCAGCAGGACCTTTTTACTATACTCGCAATCCTCACCCTCCTCAGACTGGATCGCCTTGTATGCCTCTTGTGCCTTTCCGTTCAGCTGCGGGGACAGGAACTTTACCCAGTTGGCTGGCGGGAGAGAGTACCGCCGGCACTGTTTTTCAAAGCTCCTCAGGTATCCATCGATATCCGTGGTACCATCTATAAACTTCCCAAAACTCTGGTGAGTTATCTTGGGTAGACGGTACTGAGAGTTGCCCCCGCTGGACACTGGAGATTCCGGGGGTTGAACGATGGACTGCATCAGGTGTATCTAGGCAGGCTTTCTGAACTCCACAAATGAGGCCGGTTGCTCTGCTGTTATTCGCAACAGGCCAACTTTGAAAAGCCCGCCTTTGCTTCACCGTCCCAAGACAAGATCGTCTGGTTCTCTGACTGGGGCTTCTCCTTACAGACGTTCTGCTGTTCTTTGTTCAGCATGGGAGTAGGAGGAGCGACCAATCAGTGGTAATTCCACCGCCAGTCAATAGGACTAGGGGCTCGTCCTTTGGCTGATGTCAGAGGAGGGTGCATGCCAAACCGTCTTGGGATGCCATGTGGGCGGGACATATGAATTGACCAATGGGAAACGTGCCAACATTATGCTGCTTCACCTAGTCAACCCATTGCCACCTACTGGGAAGGCTCCATTGAGTCTGCCAGACCAGAGGGTCCTCCCCGCAGGGGGTTTCTGTTCTCCAGACTCAGTACTCCGCCCTGCCCCTTAGCACCCCGACACCTCTTAACATCCCGTCTCCTCTTTAAACTACGATGTCTATCCAGACTCCCCTGCACCTATATGGATGCCTGGGCTGACTGAATAGACATTTATAGTAAAAGCACAACACATTATAAAACCTATTTTATGAAAGTATGGACCTTGGGGAACTTTATACTTTTAAGGGAAACAGATCTGGGATATCTGGGCTCGAAAACCAGGAGTCTGGAGGACACTGGGCAGCCCCGGTGTAATTCAACCCGCGTACCGGCAAATGGTGCCTGCACACCGGGGCGAATTAGAGGACTACGGGTAACTTTGGCCCCTGAACTCCTGCAAATAAAATAATTGCATTTCGACCCAAATATCCCACATAAAACTTACACACAAGAAGTTTCACGTTTCTAGGGCAAAGGGAACATGTAAACCGGAAAAGCAGAAGTTACTTTATTTTTACATATATAATCCCTGGCCCCTGGCTTTTGGTACTATGTAGCTGCCAGGGACCCCACGGGTTCCGGGATATCCAGGTGGGCTTCACCTTTATTGTATAGCCTGGTTACCCCCTCCCATCACAATGACACTTTAGGATTTATTTACATAGTTAGTATATAACATCGCTTGGATGGGTTTCCCTTCATTCCCAGAGAACGTACTACAGATTACAGTACATATTCCATTACAGATCATTGCAGTACACATCTCATTTAATTCTTAGCCTAAACTGAAACAGCCATGATACATTAACACTTTCACTGCCTTCAGCGGATTGCACAACCCTCCTGCTTCACAAGAAATGACAATCAGCTAACTCAGCCCGAGGCCACCTCTGCCTTTGTATCTCTCATACCATGAGGGCGTTGTAGTTTCGGGAGCAGACAGCTTTGTGCAGAGCTGTCGTGCCATCCCGCGCGCGGAAATCTATGTGGGCACCTCCCAGACACAACATCCGAATGACATCCACAGTTCCTTCCAGCTGTGAGCCCAGAGTCAGGGGCGTTTCTGCAGGGAACAAACAGACAGCACCAATCAATCATGGGAGGCCATTGAAGCCTGTTCATCAAGCAGATAGTGTCAAAGACATGCATTATGTCAGTAGCTGAAAATGCTATCCATTTGCAGCTGTTAAGTGTAAGAAACCTTATTACATTGGATACGAGTTTATAAGTGAAATTACAGCAAGAGATGCTAAAACTGACTTCTAAATAAGGGAGTCAAGTATTTTATTGTTCCATAATTACCTCTATACCTTCATATATCCAGTCCCCATGTAGTGCAGTATGGATGTATAATACTCTTTCATACTGATATTAAAGAGACTGTCTTGTTATTTCAAGAAGCCAATGGGAGGTAATCAAATGTGGACACCTAAATATCAAACTATTTATCAACCAAAGTCAGAGTCGACAAAATGCATCAACCCCTAGATATGGTGTGGCCAACGCCAGTCCTGAAGTACCACCAACAGGTCAGATTTTCAGGATATCCCCGCAACAGCACAGATAGCTCAATCGGTAGCTCAGTCATTATGACTGAGCCACCTGTGCTGAAGCAGGGATATCCTGAAAACTGACCTGTTGGTGGTCCTTGAGGACTGCAGTTGGCCACCATTGCCCAAGATGGTTCTGCAAAGTAGCTAAGGGGTTAAAGTTGCAGCTGGCATATCAAAGTAACTGGCATTAATGTCTTTGTTTTAACACTTGAGTCAAGTAATTATAAAGTGCAATTATGCAATTTGTGAGACATGGTCAACAGTACAGTAGTTTTTCTCTGTTCTGTATGAGACGATAGTGAACATAGGTGTGGCCAGGATCAATACATCACTCTCAAAACAGCTTCCAGGAAGTTTTATCTCTGCTCCCTTAGCAAAACCACAGGAAGAGTAAATCTGATCTACACCCTCAGCCCATGAATGTCATTTTACAGTCTTTGAGTGGCAGTAGAGCTAGTTATCTCAGCTGAATAAGGGGACTGAAATTCGCTGGCTTTACTTTGCTAAAACTTCTTGCTGCAGCGACTGCACATCGACAGACCTATGCATTTCAATGTTATTTCAGTTAGAAAATGTTTGCCCTCCCCAAATGTAAGTATGTGACTGCATCTCTGCCCGTACTCCAACATTTGCCAAGATAAATGACCTCCAGTTTCTGAATCATGATAGTTGGGGTCCAGTCCTTTGTCCAGCAATCTTGCCACTTTCTCAGTAGAGCCATGCTGCACGTATTCCAGGAATTTCTTCAGACCAGCCTGAGGAAGCAGCCAAGCATGTGTACATGTTACTAAGATGCTTCACCTGTATCATACTTCCCCTGTGCCGATTTGCATCATATTGGCAAAAGAACAAGTGATATGCTATACCAGGGGTGCTAAACTCCATTTCCTCAAGCTCCCCCCCCCCCCCCTCCAACAGGTCAGGTTTTCAGGATATCCCTGCTTCAGTACAGGTGGCTCAATCAGAGATTCAGTCTTCAGCTGGGCCTGATTGAGCCACCTGTGCTGAAGCTGGGATATCTTGAAAACCTGGCCTGTTGCTTTGTGGGGGGGGGGGGCTTGGGAGACTGGAGTTGAGCACCCCTGTTCTATACATATAAAAAAAATATCTTCCGCGCAACAAATAAAGTTGTCTTGCATACAGTATATATATATATATACTGTATGAGACTCAGATTGGTACATGACATAAATCATTCACATTTTAGCATTGGTTGGATTACTGCCACCCTGATAAATGGCCCATGTTTTTCATGCTAAACAACATTGCGAGACGATTTATCATTGTTCTTTTTTCCACTGGACCAGAAACAAGACGGAAAGAATGAAAAACTATCTCCGGTAATGTCATGTATTTGTTATACCTAGTGCTGTTTTTGATATGATGTAGATAATGTATGAAACGATAGTGAGCTGCTGCTCCTCCCTCCTCGTGTTCTTCTCACACATACCATGCGAGGGAACCCAGAGTCTGAATTCAATCCAGAGTAAGTGGTCATTTATATCACAGGTAGTTATAGGATTCTTCTCAGTTGAACTGAGTATTTATTTATTTGTAAAATGTTTTACCATGAAGTAATACTTTGAGAGTTACCTCTCGTTTTCAAGTATGTCCCGGGCATAGAGTTATGATGACAAATTAAACATGGTTACAAATACATACTGTAGTTACATAAGTGAAAAGGGTATACAGGCATACCCCGGTTTAAGGACACTAACTTTAAGTACACTCGCGACTAAGGACATATTTTCAATAGCCCCATACCCTTGTGTCCGTACGCTCGCCTCGCGAGTACGGACACTTATTCTGCCCTACAGACCGCCGTAGTAGTGACGCTCTGATTCCCCTCGCCCAATAGGCAAACGGCAGCACGCGCATGCGTCAGCAAGTCCTGAACAGCAGTACCGGCTCCCTACCTGTACCGAAGCATCGATATGTGAAAAAAGGTAGTGCTTCACTTTAAGTACATTTTCGCTTTGCGTACATGCTCTGGACCCATTGCGTACGTTAATGCGGGGTATGCCTGTACATTATATACAAGACATTGCATGCACAGTTAGAGATAATATATATTATAAGCGTTTATAACAGTTACAGACCAGATTAAAATGTGAGACAGCTTTAGTTTTGAAAGGACTTAGACTGGGGGTGGCTGTGAGAGTCTCTGGTAGGTTGTTCCAGTTTTTGGGTGCACGGTAAGAGGAGGAGCGGCCGGATACTTTGCTGAACCTTGGGACCATGAACAGTCTTTTTGAGTCAGATCTCAGATGACAAGTATGTAACAGTACTGCGTTCGTTCATAGATCATCTTACAGCAGCATATTGTTTAGAAAAGAAAATTTAAATATACAATAATTGGGTCCAGAGATCATTTACAGTATTTCTCATTTAAAGGGATGATGTATTGCTCAGCATTAAAAACGGATCCGTTGGAAGACACCCTATAGCCCATTCACTTAAATATGGGCCGGAGACTGTTGTAGAAAAAATTCAGCATGATTTTCTCCATCAGCATTTCCCACTCTTTAGCCAGTAAAGGATGAAAGCTTTGTGCCCTCAGGGTATTCATATGCGCAAAGCAACTCACCTTGGTGTGGAGCTTGGCCAGCTGCTTCTCATCGAGGTTAGTCTGTTTGTAAACTCTTGTCTTATAGCGGAACTGTAAACAAGTTGCATGTATCAGGGACAGAGATGCAAGAATCAGCTATTACAATTAATATTTGCATTCTTGTTAAATAAAGCCAGTATAACCAGCCTCACTCTGATTGTATTGTATTGTATGTCTTTATTTATATAGCGCCATTAATGTACATAGCGCTTCACAGTAGTAATACACATGGTAATCATATAAATAACAAGTCATGAGAATAAGTGCTTCAGACATAGAAGTAACATTAAGGAAGAGGAGTCCCTGCTCCGAGGAGCTTACAGTCTAATTGGTAGGTAGGGCGAACGTACAGAGACAGTAGGAGGGAATTCTGGTAAGTGCGTCTGCAGGGGGCCAAGCTTTATGTATCATGTGTCCAGTATTATCCACAGTGCTATTCATATGCTTCTTTAAGCAAGTGTGTCTTAAGGTGGATCTTAAAGGTGGATAGAGAGGGTGCTAGTCGGGTATTGAGGTGATGAGACCCAAAAGGTTGAAACATCTGTCTGTGAGCAGGTTTACGGTCTATGCCCTTCTTTAACCCAGGCTGTGCTGAAAACGCTGTGTAATGCGGCAGTCATACGTTTATACGGCTACAAATTAAAATGGATTAGAAGCAAAAGGTGCCATTGTGTGCTCATTTGCATGTAATTTCCCAGAATCCCTGGCTGCAGTGGAAGCATTTGCCATTCTTGTGAACAAATTCCAAATTTCCTGGACAGTTTGGGCAAGCTCTGTTTTTTTTAGCAGTATCTGTATGCCTATAAAAAAAAACAATAATTATAAGTAACCCCACCATATATCCCATAGAACACTATTAACTATTGATTAACACAGAATCAAACTGTCCTGGAAATGTAAAGTTGCTCACTTTGAACCTGCCTTTATAGTGGGTGTACTGATTGGCAAGCTTTTTCTAATCCATCCTTTCCGATGGGCCACTAAGCTACTGTATACACTTCCCCTGAATAGGAATGGGAATTATCAGGGGGTGAAGTCCCAAAAGTATTGTTTGCCATGAGTTTCTGCCAAAGTACAATGTATGTCGATACCTGTGATGTGTTTTAGTTGGCTGACAATAAAGCACCTTTTTGTTTGATAAAAGTTTCTGGTGCCCATCTTTTTCCTAGGCTTTCATTCACGCCCAGCCTGCACCTACCCAGCACCCTGCAAAGGCCTGAGCACTGCCATTGTACAGAACTAATCTGATGTAACCTCCTTTAGAGCCGGGTAAGGAGGATTACATCTATAATAAGAAAAGAGAGAGTCTGTCTGTCAGAGCCATAGCTCCACGACAATGAAACCTAGACACCTGAAACTGTGCAGGAATACTAAGGGGACCCTAGGGGTGTGCACCTTTATTCTCATTTAAACTGATTAATTCTATGGGTGATTAAAATGTATCTGGCAAGCAGGTCGGGCAGTGGGTTTTGTACCTGGTAGGCTATGTAATGTATCTGGCACATGACCTCATAATACACATAGCCTGGTGGCAGATAAGGAAAGTCAGATAGATATAAAGTTTAGACAGAAAGCAGACAAAGAAAGAAAGAGAAGAAGTCAGTTGACATGGGAGGAGAAAGCAAGAATTCTGGAGAAGGAGAGAGAGGCGGAAATAATTAGAGTCCTCATAATGTATTCGAGGTCAGTGATCGGATGAAGAGAGATGAGGGGGAGAGAGAAAATAGGGGTAGAGGGAGGGAGAGATGAGGGGGGGGAGAGACACAATTTATTATTAGTAATGTTTATTATTGCAAACCGTGCGAAGCCGGGCTTTGACCATCTAGTAATTAATAAAGTAGCTTCCTATGCTGAAATGGCAACCTGTATTTCTTAATTGAAGTATGTGAAGAAATCAGCCAATGGAATAATGGACAATAAGGTCTTATCTTATGCAACTTCCCTATAGGTCAGGATGTACTAAAGGGATTATACCTGAGAAGACATAGTTACATTATTAAGGATGACAAAATGCAGAATAAGGGCCTTATTCTGTGCGAGTTAGTGTGATAGCTCTGATCAGACTCTGCTTCACGAAAGGACAACATAAGTTTGATACAAGCAGAATTAGAAAAATTATAAAGAATAAAACAAATTATATATACAGTATATATATTATTATTTTTTTTTTTGTATTTATATAACGCCCACAGTGTACTCAGCACTTTACAAAAGAGACAAAAAGCAGTGCATGGAATTATAATACAATAAGTGCAACAAAGTAAGACAATAGGAAAGGAAATCCCTGCCCGGGGAGCATACAATCTCAGTAGTATGTTGGGAGACTTACAGAGACAGTAGGTGAGGGAATAAGTGCAGTAGATGGCAGTGCTTGGCCAGGGTGGTTGGTAGTGACTTGGGTGTGAGATAGTAGCCATGAGTCCAGGATATTGAAATGCTTCATTTGAGGTGAGTTTTAAGGTTTGTCTGAAAGGTGGGGAGAGAGGGTGCTCTGTGTATACCGAGTGTGAGGGAGTTCCACAGGCAAGGACCAGCAAGGGAAAGTGTTTAAGGTGAGACAGAGCAGTAGAGGTGAAAGGGGTGGAGAGGGGACAGTTATGAGAGGAGCGCAGGAGACGAGCAGAGGTATAGCGAGAGATCAAAGCTGATATGTAGGAGTGGAGGGTCTTAAAGGTAAGGAAGAGAACTTTGTAGGTGATCCAAAATGTGATGGGAAGCCAGGAGAGGGATTTAAGGAGAGATGAGCAGAGACTGTGTTGGGAGAAAGTGAAATTATTCTAGCAGCAGAATTTTGGATCGAATGCAAAGGAGAAATGCAAGGAAATGTGTAGGGGTGAAGGAGTTATCTTATGAAATCAAAACAATATTTTAATTTAAAAAACAAACAAATTTTGAAGACAAATAAAATGCTGTATCATGTATAAAGATGTAGTAAAAAATTTAGGAGTGTATAGACATTGTATATGTAATAACATACTGTACCTCCAAATAGGGGACACCTTTTTCAAAGGACTGTGGGTATTCCCGTAGGAGACGTTCTTCATCCAGAAACTTGGCATCTCTTCCATTGGTCGCTGGTTGGAAGAGACCATAGTTAAGGACATCTTTCAGGCTCTCATTCAGGGTGCACAGTATCTGCTGCTTTGCTACCCAGATGGTGGCATCTGGGTTGAATCGGAGGCATTTCTGCAAGACACACAAGGATGGTGTGAGCACGCATGGATATAAAATAAATGTTTTAGGACATATGAACAGCGTTGAGGAAGGTAACAATTTTGTTTTCCTATCCACTTATGCATAATTTTACAAAACTATATTTTGTTGTTTGATGCACCTGTTCAGTTTCTGAAAAGTGTGATCTTCAAGTAAGACAGCAACTTCTAAAATTTGCCATATAATCTACTTTACAAAGTGCCAAGTAAAGTAACGTAACCATTTCATATGTTTGTTTACTTGGTACTTTGTAAAGTAGACCTATATGGTACATTTTAGAAGTTGCTGTCTTACTTGAAGATCACACTTTTCAGTAACTGGACAGGTGCATCACATTATAAATATATATACTATATATATATATATATATATATATATATATATATATATATATATAGACACACACAAAATATTAAAAAGCTTTGCACTGCATCTAATGGTAGTGAAAAACAAACAGACATAGCAAGCTCTTGCCGAAATGCATCACAAGTCTGGCCACCGCAACTAGCCAATCACAAACGGCTTTCCTAAGCAATTTCTGCCACTCAAGAATTAGAACTCAATTAGCCAATCATGCACCTCCGCTGGAAAACAGTACAGTGCAGTGAAGTAAGGGAGTGATACTTTTGAAGGTTCCATACTAGCATAAATAAAACCTAAAAACCCAATGTTACCAAAATGGTGTGTGTGTGTGTGTGTGTGTGTGTGTGTGTGTGTGTGTGTGTGTGTGTGTGTGTGTGTGTGTGTGTGTGTGTGTGTGTGTGTGTGTGTGTGTGTGTGTGTGTGTGTGTGTGTGTGTGTGTGTCAATTAGTTCACTGAAAAAAAGCATAAAAAATATTTTCAGAACTAAATCCAAAAACATATTATTTTACATGTATTGGACTCATTATAACAATAGTTTTACCTACCCTATTTCCTTGATTCTAAGACGCACCTTTTTTCCGATTTTCACATGTCTGAAATCGGGGTGCATCTTAGAATCGATGTATTAAAAAAATACAAAATAAAAAGTGTCCAAGGTACTAACCCCCTCTTTTCACTTACCATGTTTCAGGAGAGGTCTCATGTCAGCGGAGGATGAAGCGGGCAGCGGTGGCAGGAGAGGTCCCACGTCTGCAGATGGTTGAAGATGGACAGAGGGCGGGAGTGCGGCGGCAGGACAGTTCCCAAGTCTGCAGGTGAATGAAGATAAGAAGACAGCAGGCGTGCGGTGGAGGTGGTGGCAGGAGATCATAATAGCAGGAGAGCTGAGCAGGAGCAGAGCTTCATAGGGGAACGGCTGGGGATGAGCGCACTAACCGGAAGTCAGACACCGGTCAACTTCTAGTGTCACAGTTTGCTCCTTCCCATCTGTTCCCCTATGCCGCTCTGATCCTTCACAGCTCTCCTGCTATTATGATCTCCTGTCGCTACCGCCACCGCCACCGCATGCCCGCTGTCTTCTTATCTTCATTCACCTGCAGACTTGGGCCCTGTTCTCCCACCGCACACCTGCCCACTGTCCATCTTCAACAATCTGCAGACGTGGGACCTCTACTGCCGCCGCCACCGCCGCTTCATCCTCCGCTGACATGGGACCTTTCCTGAAACATCGTAAGTGAAAAAGTAATTTTCCTCGATTGTAAGGGCCAAATCGATGGTGCGTCTTACAATCGATGGCGTCTTAGAATCGAGGAAATACGGTATTTATATGACACATGGAGACTTAGTATATGGCTAATGTGATTTTTTTTCTGACATGCCCTCATTCTTCATTCCCTCTCAGATAAAGAGTATGGTGGATACACTGTGGTTCTAAGTAACCTATGAACGTCTAACATTGCTCCACATTCAGGAGAAGTATTGTTCATTCTAGTGTTCAAGAAACAGCACAGGCATCCTACATATAGATTTCTCCATCGCCGTTTCCAAGGAGAGGACAGCTTGTACTCCCTGGTAACAGTTTCCATGGTGATCCGAAGAACACCAAAGATTTTCACTGTTAGTTTAAAAAGAGCCATGAAGGTCTCAGTAATGGAAGCATATTGATGCTACATGCAGTGATATCAGTAAGAATTTTCTTGGACATAACCAAAGCTTACCTTAATCTTGTTTAATCATGGACACGTGAAATCTAATTTTAAACTACTGTGCTAATCAATTATTAACAAAGGATATGCATCAGTTACAAATGTGTATGCATGTCTCAACCAGCTGGTACCACCTGTGCTTCTGTTATTAACAGGTCCTATGGTGTATTAGACAGAGATTTATTGCTAGCCCCTCTATAAGGCTTGTATGGAATCATCAATCATGAAATGTGACCTCATATTCCTTTGCTGGATTCTGCTGCCAATTAAATGGTTTAAGAGGAGTTCCTTAAATCTTTACTTATAGTGGGTGTGTCTACCTTATTTTTCCCCTGCCCTTAAACCAGGGGTGGGCAACACCTGCTCTCAAGGGCCACCAACAGGTCAGGTGCTCAGGATATTCCTGCTCAGCACAGGTGGCTCAATCTGACTGAGCCACCTGTGCTGAAGCAGGGATAACATGAGCACCCTGCCTTAAACCATTCTCTATAGAAAAACAAAAAGAACGATTCCTGCGCTCCTACCAATTAGGCTAAGATAAAATAATATTCTCACCCCAGTGTCAGTCTGGACATCACCTCCATTGAATGGTGGGTGAATGTGTAAGGCTGACAGAGAGATGTATATGTGTAAGTTGTATTATATCCACACCAGGGAATTTGTGCACCCTGATTACCTTTATAGCAAAGGTAAGTATGATACTGGCATTAGCCAGATTTTAATTGCACTACTCACATAAGATTATGCTTTATTTAACCCCTTCAGGGCTTTAACACTTTTTTCACTAGTCCATGGGACAATTATTACATATATATATGGTATAGTGTAGGTACCTGCATTAAACGGGTTGCCTTGATGTGGCATGCAGGCTTACAAATGCTTTGGCCAAAGGGTTTAACCAAATACCCTTTTTCATGAGAATATTTTTTATCTTAGCCTAATTGGTAGGAGCGCAGGAATCGTTCTTTTTGTTTTTCTATATGTAAGGCCTATCTTTTTACCTGCAGCAAACTTCTTTAGGGAGGAGCGCGGTATTATGTACAGTTTTAAACCATTCTCTGCCAGAAGGGCCAGCAACATATTCCAATGCAATGAGCTGCTGGCCTGCATGACAGTCCATGCAACTGAATTGTTTTATATTTTTATTTTTAAAGGGCCAAACATTTACACAAGCACTTTCAATAATTTAGATACAGACATTAGTCATGGAAATGTATTCAACGTAGAGTTAAAAGCACCAGCAAGTAATCAAGTAATCAATGGAAGAAAAAAAATCCCTGCTGGTTTGTTGGAAGATTTTCTTAGACAGCATTAGGATTAATGTAAGTGTATTGGATTTGGCAATTGAGGGTAAGTGAGTTAAGAGAGGGTAGTGGTTATGACTGCATATTTTTCAAGCTATGCTTCATTAATGCAGTAAGTTTCTAGGTGAGACTTTAAGTGGAGCAGAAAAATTGCCTGACAACTGCAGGGAAGAATGTTTCAGAGATTAGGTGCAGTAAATAACATGCTTGATGTGTCAGACAGTACTAGAGGCACAGAAAGGAGACCTAAGTCTTGAGCAGAAGGAATGATAAGGGATCAAAGATGAGTAGAAGCAGAGAATTGTAGATTGTTGAGGAAGAAGAGGGTAAGAGTGATGCATTATGTTCACAGCAGCATTTACAATAAATTGTTTCAAACACTGGTCTATAGATTGCTAGGTGGTTCCCAGTAACTTTGTTGGAGGTCCCCAGAACCCATTAAAATGAATTTGAGATAACGCTCATCTGCAGTTTACAGCGCTTTCTTTCACGGTCAGCACGACATGCTGCTACTGTATTTCCAATTCTAGTCCACTGATTTTGTGTTTTATATATAAAGACAAAAGACTGCCTTATTAAACTAAACCATATACTAACGCGTCATAGGAGATGAAGATACAATAATACTTCACCAGAGAAGAAGACACAGCACATCCAGGTAAGTGATCAACACAAA
The DNA here is from genome assembly GCF_040206685.1 of Ascaphus truei. Lineage (NCBI taxonomy): Eukaryota > Metazoa > Chordata > Amphibia > Anura > Ascaphidae > Ascaphus > Ascaphus truei. The sequence goes on along the minus strand of NC_134488.1, from coordinate 110,082,334 downwards.
GGTATATTCGACGAAACAGAGTCCAACATTTCGGAACCACACAGGCATTATTACTTCTGTTTAAGCCTTGTGATTTATTAACACTGCCACATTATTACCGCAAAACTTACCGTAAGCACTATTGAAAACAATGGTAACACGTGAGTTATCTCCTTACCGCATGTAATATTTACTGTGTTATCGTGCGTTATTCCATGTTAATGGGGGTAATAAAACCTGCTACAACTCTATATATACATGTGTTATAAAATACAGTATACTGTATAAAAACTGTATATGTGTATACATGTGTTTGTATTATGAAGAAATTATTTTGCTAAAAACCCGTGGAGCCCTGGATCATCTTTCCTGTTGCTGTATACTTGGATTGCTGCAGATAGGCCATCCTTGAACCAGGAGCTCCGGCATTGTGCGCAAGTATCGCATTTTTGGCATTTATTTGCACTGTTTTGGTGTGCTACATACCCTTGTATATATATATACACATACATTATATACACACGTTGTGTATTTAATAATATACTGAGGGACAGAGCTAATTACAGACTGTGAAGTGTTATGTTAGTAGCGCAAATAATAGGCATAGGTTACAATATTTAACATGGGGCTAAATTAGAACAGTAGAGTTTAAGGTGGGGAAAAGTCATTCTGAGAGTAACGGTGAAAGCTTTGAATTGGAAAGGTTACTATTTGCTTGGCTGTGGTATTCCAAGAATGTATCTCATTCAAGTTTCCATCTATAATGTAAAACATTGCACATGTGGTCAATGTTACATAATAGAATAGAATACAAAGTCTTCTTTGTAAAGCATGATAACTGGAAAATAAAAAAAATAAGTGAGGTAGTTGAAAAATGCTCCATTTTAAAAAGGTTAATTATTAATACTGGTCTGCACATGGGGAAGAGCCCTGGGTAATTGTCTGATTTAGGTTTGATATAAAGCAGTTGCTTATCAGAGCATTACTAGAGTATTGAGAACTCCGTTAAATCGCTACATCAAAATATTTGTATTTTTTTTTTTTTACCGTTTTCTTTTAACCTGGTGTCCTTTTGAGCTGTTGTTATATATTTGACACATGTGATCTAAAACTTTTATCATTTTCAAAAATAACCAGTTATTTGATCGGAAGATATTGTTGGAAGTTTCTATGGTTATATATATTGCTAGTTGTGATTTAGATCCCAAATGCTTAGAAATTGAATGATTCGTTTTGTTTTATTTGTAAGGTAGTAAAATCACAGCATGATGTAATTTCTCTATAGAAAGACTTGGATAAACTGGAAGCTTTGGCAGGTGAGGTTTAATATAGATAAATGAACGTTTATGGAAGAAGCAAGAATAAGCAGGCTACATAGAAAATTAGGTCAATCCTTGATAGAGAAGGATTTAGGAGTGCTTGCAGACAGCAGGCTTAGCAATAGTGCTCAATGTCAGACTGTAGCTGCATAGTCTATTAGGCTATTATCATGCATAAAATAGTATACATTGAAAGGAAGACAGCTAATTTTGCCACTGTATCAATCCTTAGTAAGACTACATCTTGAATATGGAGTACGGTTATGGACAACTTTCCATAAAAAAAACAAGAGCCACCAAATAAATAAAGGGGAGGGAAGTTCTGATTTATGAGGAAAAGCTACGAAATTAGGATTTTTTATATTAGAAGAGTCTAAGGGGTCTATGCAGTAAGTGTCGATAAGGCACTTATCGACCACTTATCGACCAAAATGCCTACTCAGATTCAGTAAGCCTTGATAAGTGGGCGATAACGGCCTGTATCGGCGAAAAAACTTTTGAACAAAATCAAATCGCCGACTGAGCAGCGATAAATCACTTATCGACGCTTTTCTGTATGTTCATAAACACTCGCGATTCTAGTAGCCACGAGTCAGCGATTGTCGCCTATCGCGGCCCTAAAATGGCGATTTTCTCCCCAAATCCAAACGCCAGAAAAAGTTGGCAGATTGGTGGGGAGAAGCGTCGATGAGCGGCGATACGGGACTTAGAAAAAATGTTGCCTTTGTCCTGCTTCTTATTGATGCCGGGGAATCCGGAGCTGATACCCATTAATACCCGCACTGAAAACACCCGGCATGGATCAGATGCTGGAAAAATGCATTTACAGCCCACTTCATTACCTTAGCGGCTAACCGCTAAAGCAATGAAGGGGTTAACCACCCGCGCCAGGCTTATTGTGGGTAGCGTGGGTGGTGAAGGGGGTATTTGGCCCCTAGTGGATGTTTAGGCCTTGCGGGGGGGTTGCGGGTGGACTTAACCCCTTCACTACCCTAGCGGTTAATACCGTTAAGGTATGGAAGGGTTAACCCTCCTGCTACCCACCCGCAAGGCCTAAACACCCATCCTTGGGGCTAATATCCCCTTCACCCACCCCGCTACCAACAATTAAAACAATACAGACACAACAGCCCCCAAACCCACCTCCTAGGCCACAATAAACATAGCAATATTTAATAAACATCAATTCACCCCCCCCCCCGTGCCCCCCATAATGTAAAACCATTATTTATTTTGTAACATACAGGGTTAATACCCCAGGCCTACGGTAGTCCCCGGTAGTCCCGACGGGTGTCCGCAGGCCCCACGGTGCACCAGAGGGGGGTGCCCACAGGCTCTGGGGGTCTCTGGGTGGTCCGCGCTAGGCGCCGTGGGTCTCCAGGTGGTCCCCGCGGGTCACCGTGGGCCACAATGGGGTCCACAGGTCAACCCCCACCACCAAACACATACAGTACAGTAATGGGCTCAATCCTATCGCTGGCAGCAACGTGCTCGCTTTGGGAATGTTGCTATGACAGGTAATGAAGGCGTTCTGAATACCGTGATAGCAACGCTCCAAAAAATGGCGATTTAAATGGGCTTGCGATATTTTTTATGAACCTTTACTGCATGTGGCCCTTAGGCTGCGCTTATAGAGCTTGGCGACAGCGTCGCGATGTCGCTCTGAAACAAATACATTGACTCCGTCGTAAGCGCAACGGAGCGATGAAGCGACGTCGGATCCAAAAATTTTGAAGCCGGGTCTATTTGATTTTTTTAGAGACAGTCGCCACGTGATTGTCTCTAAACCAATCAGAGACAGCGGCCCGCCCCCTTTGGTGACGTCGCTGGCCTTGTCGCCAGCGATATCGCTTCAAATCAAATTATAGCTTTCGCTAGTGGTGACGGCGACGGGTGACTTCATTGGTCGTGTCGCCGTTACTATAAGCGCGGCCTAAGAGTGGATATCATTACTATTTCCAAATCAATTTAAGGTCAATACAAGGAACTTTTCATCCCAAGAACAGTACAAATGACCCTTAAGATTGGGGGGGGGGAGGGAATATTTCTATAAATATATTTCTATTCTTTGACCAAGCGCAGAGGGAGGCGCAAAACGGATTAGAGTTTCACTCCATTCATCGTGTTATGGACTTGTGTCAATAAATATATATTTATTTCAAGATTTTTTGCTCTCCAGCCCTTCTTTGCATTTTATCTATAAATATAGGATAAGTATTTCAGCTGATTAAATTTAACATAGAGTGGTGACAAAAAGTTTGTGAACCGCAATGATAATTACGGAAATTCTATAGTTTTTCCATGATAATTTTCTTGAATCACAACCAGTCTTTCTTAAATATACAATAGGGTTTATATTAACCAATTCCATGTCTTTTGAAACAAAATGATGTATGAATTAGACAAACAATAAGTAATTAAGAGTCAGGGTATGTGAAAAAGTAAGTGAAACTCTGGTTTTATCAGCTAAATTAAAGGGGATAATTAGAATCAGGTGCTTAAATAATTAGGTAGAACTTCAAGTGTGAGTTTGGGTGGCCCTAACTTATATAAAGATCAGAAACTTTGTGAGTTTGGTCTTCACCATACAGGTGTGTGGAATGCCATGATCAAAATAAATATTTGAGGACCTCACAAAAGCAGTTATTGATGCTGATCAGCATAGAAAGGGTTACAAAACCATTTCTAATGATTTGGGGCTCCACCAATCCACTGTCAGACAAATGGAGAAAGTTCTAGAACACAGTCACTCTACCCAGGAGCGATCGTCCTACCAAAACCTCTCCAACAAAGAACCCCTGAGTAACATCTAAGGATCTGCAGGACACTCTCGCCTTGGCTAATGTGAGTTTTCATGACTCAACTATCAGAAAAAGACTCAACAAGAAAGGTGTTCATGGAAGGATAAACAGGAGGAAACCACTGCTCTCTAAAAACAACATCGCTGCCATCTGAAGTTCGCTAAAGAGCACATAGATGATCAACAACACTTCTGGAACAAGGTTCTCTGGACAGATGAGTCAAATGTAGAAAGTTTTGGCTTCAATGAGAAACGTTATGTTTGGCGAAACCCAAACACTACTTTTGAACAGAAGAACCTCATTCTAATCATCAAGCATGGTGGTGGGAGTGTGATGGGTTAGGGCTGCTTTGCTGCCTCAGGACCTGGACGGCTTGCCATCATTGATACAACCATGAATTCTAGAGGACACTGTCAGGCCATCCGTCTGTGAGCTGAACCTGAAGCGAAAGTGGGTCATGCAGCAAGACAATAATCCTAAACATAAAAGCAGATCTACAAAACAATGGCTGGAGAAGAAATACCACATTTTAGAATGGCCAGTGGCAGATTTAACATTATGTCCATTAGGCCGGGCCTAGGGAGGCAGAATTTGGGGGCAGCAAAAATTTCCACCCCCTATTGCTTTTGCCGCGCTCTCGGGCCAATCGGACCTAATGGGAAGGCACTTACATGTGTCGGCCGCCTCCTTTCTACCGACCTCCTGTTCCTTTGGAATCCCAGCATCAAATGACGCTGCGACGTCCCCAACATTGTAACGTGACTTTGCTACGTCAAATTACGTCATGACGTCACGTTTCCATAGCAATGCACCGACGTGCAATGTCACGTTAGTAACGTCCGTGGCATTATTTGACACTGGGATTCCAGAAACCCGACACTGATAATGGCCTAGTCAAAGTCCACACCTAAACCCCATCAAAATGTTGTGGCAGGACCTAAAGTGAGCTGTCCATGCAAGGAAGTTCTCAAATGCCACTGAGTTGAAGCAGTTCTCTATGGAGGAAGGGGCAAAGATTCCTTAAAACCGATGCGAGAGACTGACCAGCAGTTCCAGGAAACGCTTAGTTGAAGTTATTGCTGTTCAAGGGGGTACTAAATCTAATTCACATACTTTGTCACACATGCATATTGAATGTTTCATTATCGAAGTATCGTGTTTTTATATCATTTGTTTGATCAGGTTATTTTTATGTATTATTAGGACTTATATTAAGATCTAGTAACATTTTAGATTTGAAATATGTGAAACTCCTAGGTGGTTCATAAACTTTTTCTCATCACACATTTACACTCCTCCCTCTCCTCTCTCAGCTCTGCTACAGACCCTGAAAACCTGGTCAGGAACTACAACTCTGCCTTGTCCTCCTCTCTTGATCTACATGCCCCGCTTTCTCTCTGCCGCACTCGCCTTTCTAACCCTAGACCCTGGCTAAATTCCCACACGCGCATGCTGCGTTCCTCCACTCGTTCCTCTGAACGCCTCTGGAGGAAATCTCATACTCTCGCAGACTTCCTTCACTACAAATTTATGCTATCCTTTTTCAACTCTGCCCTCTCGCAATCTAAACAAGCCTACTTTTCTTCACTAATCAACATGCACAAGTCTAACCCACACCGACTGTTCTCTGTCTTTGATACTCTACTCAAACCACCCTCAGCTGCCTCTCCTTCCTCCATCTCCGCTCAGGACTTTGCTGACTATTTTAATTAAAAGGTGGAATCCATACGTCAGAACATCCCCTCTGTTTCTTCCTCCCATCCTACACCTCTTCCTAACTCTCTTCCTGCCTTCCTTGACTCTTTTTCCACTGTCTCAGGAAACAGGCTGTGTCGCTGTTGATCACCTCTTCTCCCTCTACCACTTGCCCTCTTGACCCCATTTCCTCCCATCTCATAAAACCTCTTGCTCCTACTATAATCCCTACGCTCACACACATTTTTAACTCCTCCCTCTGCTCTGGAACCTTTCCATCCTCCTTCAAACATGCAACTGTCATACCATTACTCAAAAACAGCAAGCTTGACCCTACCTGTCTTTCTAACTATCGACCTGTCTCCCTCCTGCCTTTTGCCTCTAAACTCCTTGAACTCTTGTATTCTCTCGCATGCTCCATTTTCTCAACACCTATTCTCTCCTAGACCCTCACTAAAATAACTGATGACCTCCATGCTGCCAAAGACAGACGTCATTACACTCTGCTCATATTACTCGACCTCTCTGCAGCATTTGACACCGTGGACCACCCTCTTCTCCTTCACATTCTCCATACTCTTGGTATTCGGAACAAAGCTCTATCCTGGATTTCATCCTACCTCTCCCATCATACTTTCAGTGACTCTTTTGCTAACACCTCCTCCTCCTCTATTGATCTCTCTGTGGGGGTACCCCAGGGCTCTGTCCTGGGACCTCTTCTTTTTTCTCTGTACACACTCTCTCTAGGTACCTAATAACATCTCTTGGGTTAAATTATCACCTCTATGCTGATGACACACAAATATACTTAACATGGCTAAAACAGAGCTCCTCATACTTCCTCCCAAACCTGGCCCTACAACCTCCTTCCACATTACTGTTGGAACTACGATCATTCACCCAGTAGCCCAAGCACGCTGCCTAGGGATCACACTCGACTCCTCTCTCACATTCGCCCCTCACATTCAAAACATTTTTAAAACCTGTCGCTTTTTCCTCCGCAATATAACAAAGATACGCCCTTTCCTCTGTTGCTCGACTGCTAAAACTCTGACTCAGGCCCTCATTCTCTCCCGTCTTGATTACTGTAACCTCCTGCTGTCCGGCCTTCCTGCCTCTCACCTGTCTCCCCTACAATCTATCCTAAACGCTGCTGCCAGTCACGCTACTCTTTCCTGGATCTGTCTCAGCATCTCCCCTCATGAAATCCCTCTCCTGGCTTCCGATCAAATCCCGCATCTCACACTCCATTCTTCTCCTCACTTTTAAAGCTTTACACTCTTCTGCCCCTCCTTACATCTCAGCCCTAATTTCTCGTTATGCACCATCCAGACTCTTGCGTTCTTCTCAAGGATGTCTTCTTTCTACCCCCTTTGTATCTAAAACCCTCTCCCGCCTTAAACCTTTTTCACTGACTGCCCCACACCTCTGGAATGCCCTTCCTCTCAGTACCCGACTAGCACCCTCTCTATACACCTTTAAGACCCAACTTAAGACACACTTGCTTAAAGAAGCATATGAATAGCACTGTGGATAATCATGGACACATGACACATAAAGCTTGGCCCCCTGCAGACGCACTTACCAGAACTCCCTCCTACTGTCTCTGTACCTCCTCCCTACCTACCAATTAGACTGTAAGCTCCTCGGAGCAGGGACTCCTCTTCCTTAATGCTACTTTTATGTCTAAAGCACTTATTCCCATGATCTGTTATTTGTATTATCTGTTATTTATTTGATTACCACATGTATTACTACTGTGAAGCGCTATGTACATTAATAGCGCTATATAAATAAAGACATACAATACAATACAATCAATGTACATCTCTTTTTTTCAACATCATCTCCTATGAAACTATGTAACTTTTTTTTGTTTGATTTAAATAGATTGTTGATGTTGCTCTAGACCAGGGCTGTCAAACACGCGGCCCAAGCAACCCTCTCATGCAGCACCGAGCTTGGTTGGCCAGGAGGGGGAGTGAGAATGGGAGGGAGGCCGTTTGGGCGGGATGGTGGGCGAGGCCTTACTTCGTTTAGGAGGAATGTAGGTTGTTTGGGGCATTGATAAAGAGGGATGAAGTGAGAAAGAGGGAATGGAGGGAGAGACAATGATATTGATTTGAATGATCATATGACAGCCACAGAGAAGATTAATTAGGCACACGAGACAATCCGCTTCTTTCTCACATATGGTTGAGGGGCATATATATATATATATACAATATACTCCAAAGTGGCTGCTAACTTCAGGTAGGTTGTCTCATTTTAGATATTTATTTTAAAACCTACTGACAAACAATATACTCCTCTACACTAGTTTTCATCCATCTGACACTAGTCAGGAATTACCCTATAGTTAGTTCCTCCACATTGATGCATCAATAGTACACCAGATAGAACTTCTGTCAGACTTAATGACATGACCCAGAAATGTGAAAGACTGGGATACCCTAGGCAACTCTTATAAACACAACATGACGGAGCTTTGACTTCTGACAACTCTCAATTGTTGCACGAAAATACCTCTAAAAGACAGAAGGAATACTCCATTCCTTTCATTACTATATAAAATACTATGAGCATTCAAATCAATCACATTGTCTCTAAACCCTGGCACTGTAAGTGACCCCAGCCTCACTGAGAGTCTGTCAGCAACACCCATGTGCTCATACAAGAGGGGAAGAAATCCCATGGACAGACTAGCCAGGACATACTTGAAAAAGAGAGGTAACGTTCAATGTATCTTTTCTTGGTGAAATATCTTACAAATAAATAATAAAATAACATATAGAGAGCTGACTGAAAGCTCTACACCAAGCCCAGCATCCTTTATAGGCACCCGCAAATTGGGCAAATTGGGCAAATTTGCGGGAAATTGTATCATTTACAATAAGGTCACAATTTCACTCACCCTCAATTAAGGAAAAGCTTTCCTACAGTATCAAGGGACACTACACTTGTCTGTCCAAATACATTGTTTACTTTATAGAATGTCCTTGTGGCATGGGAAACGTTGGAGGGACTACACAACATGTTAACAATCACCAAGTTTAAAGAGCCAGAGCGCGGACTGAACTTTTCATTACTACTCCAAGTTTAAAGAGCCAGAGCGCGGACTGAACTTTTCATTACTAACTCCAAGTTTAAAGAGCCAGAGCGCGGACTGAACTTTTCATTACTCTCCAAGTTTAAAGAGCCAGAGCGCGGACTGAACTTTTCATTACTCTCCAAGTTTAAAGAGCCAGAGCGCGGACTGAACTTTTCATGTTAACAATCACATTCGCCAACAAAAGACAGCTATAAGCAGGCAGGATTCAGAGGCTCTTGTGGTCCATGACTTTGTTGAGGCAGGCTATAATGACAGCCAGTTGCGTTTCCAAGTGATTTGAAGGGCTACATCGACCACAAAGGGTTGGGGGGACAAACATAGGCTTGTATTACAAAAGCAAAGTGTTCTGAATTAAAAGATAACATCATGGTGTACAGTGACATAAAAAGACCTGGGGTGTTTCCGTTGAGGTGGTGACTGATGCCTTCAATTAGCGATGCTATCCCACACGTCTAAAGCACCCCCTGTCCCAGCTCCCTCTAGTGAAAATATTTGTGTCATAACTAGCTACGGTCTGGCACCTGTGCATAAACAGGCATGCCTATTTGACATTATTTTGTGTTATTATACATACATGGTAAATCTGCCTGCCATCTCAGTGGGATCCATATACAAACTTTGATGTGTGTATATTTGTCGCGACACATGACCACTTCCAGTGACGTCATTTCCATCCCTGCCTCTAACTACCATATTATATGGACATTCGGATGTCTGTATGCGTCATGCTGTAAGGTTGTAGATTTATGATCTCTGTACATGAGGTTCTTCTTTCTTGTTTTTTAGGCATTTTTGTAAAAACTGTGATTTATTCACCTGCAACGTTCTCCTATTGTTCCATTTGTGTGCTGGAGGGATATCCTTATTTCTTCCCTGACTTTGGGGACTTCCGCTTCTCCGAGTACCTACATGGTTATTACATTTTTTTTATGATTTTCTTTTTCTTTTACTGCTTACTCTACTCTGTTCGTTTAACTAGTATATGGAGTGCTGCTCAGAGCCCAAACTTTCTGCGAAGCCATGCATTTATTACTCTTATGCCCCTAATCAATAGATCCGTCTCCCTGTGCTGGAGGACAGTTTATCTCCAAAAATGTCTGCCATCACAGAGAAGCAGCCTCAGCATATTAAATAGGGACATCTAGCTCTTATTCCATTCACCTCTGTTCAACTGCATTATCTGTATGCAACCCACTTCAAAAGAAGAAGGGGGCATCTATAAAGATGCAGTAGTTTGCTCCATAACATAGTGCAAGAATTATCTCTTGCATCAATTTGCATTGGCAGCAAATGCATTAAACGTTGACTTTTTTACAGTGGCTGTGATCCCTTTGGCTCGCGCAGCACGAACAAATTCATGGAAGTGTACCAGTCCGGCCATGCTGCGCGCTATGCGTGCAGCAGGATTTGGAGGAGACAAAAAATGTGGATTTTTTGCGCAACGGACACATCACATGAGCCGTTTGAGCCTATGAAGGTGAACCAGCCTGGTGATGTGACGGCCACGCCTCTCCGTCGCACGCGTGAACGGAGTACACAGAACGCTGAGGCAACAAGCGCAAGCGCCTTCTTGTGCTCTTGTCGCGTGCGCACTATGGCCGCAGCGTTAAACACAGTGGTTCGGTTACTATTAAATCAGACGTAGTTGATTTCAGACAGCAACCCCACCTCTCTAACACCCATTTTTACAGCATGGGATCTGGAGGGTCCTTGGAGCTGTACTGCAATTTTCAGCTCTGGTGACCTCCTGGTTTTTTTTTCGATTTGGCGGCCATTTTGTTTCCCCCTAGGAAAAGATTTGTAAAAATTGGATTGTGTACTTATTAGCTAATACAGCAGCTTTAGGCCGCATCCAGGGTGATTGCGCGCTCACTCATGCTCGAGCGCCGTGACGTCAGGCACTCATGTTGCTCGGGCATTTCTTGTCCTGCAGGGTTGCGCGATGGGGGGCATGGTGAGGGCGTGCTCGTGATGTCACGTGAGCAGTTTGCCCTTATTGGCTGAACCGCACACGTGACCAGGGCATAGCGCGACAAAGACAAGAAATGTTGTCTCTGCACGCACCGCGCCTACCCACGGTCACGTGCGCGCATGTACGCACGCTCGCCCACTATGGACACTACAATGCAGTTACATTGTTTTGATCGCGCAGCTCGCGAGCGCGCAATCACCCTGGACGCAGCATAAAGGTGAGGTGCTGAGTTGTGCATAGCAGGATGTATGCAAGAAGCATGTTAGGAATTTATATTTTCAGTGATCCTGTTCTACTGCAGGATCCACGCTCCTATGTAGAGCAAACACAGATTTAAAGATCAGCTGAAAATGCCGATTAAACAAATCTTTCAACTCCTGTCTTCTCTGCAGCAGAAATGAAACACCAAACGTGTTCCCACGTCATTTCAAAAGTGTTTCCTGAAGACTCCCTAAAGTCCTCCATGTGCAGTAAAGTGCAGGCTTTAATGAGAGGATGACTGAGAGAGAGGGAGGGAGGCCAGGGGAAAAAAACTGTTTATTTGATTTTGTTTGTGCTGAGGTAGACATTAATCATAACTTGCCGGTAATGACCACCCCAGAGACCTCACAATAGCAGAGAAAATGAGAAAGAGGAAGAGAGTGGAGACTGAAGGCATGACAATGTTGGACACCCCACATGAGCAGTCTTCCCTTAGCTAGTTTCCACTGGTAATAATAATAACTTTATTTCATATAGCGCCTTTCTTCCAATGGGACTCAAAGCACTTCACAATTACAGCATAGCGCGCAGTATGCAGCACATAGGAATTTTACAGACACCGTCCCTGCCCCATAGAGCTTACAATCTATGTTTTGGTGCCTGAGTCACAGAGAAATAAAGTGACTTGCCCAAGGTCACAAGTAGCTGACTCCGGGAACTGAACCAGGCTCCCTTGTTTCAAACTCAGTGTCTTTACTCACTGAGCCACTCCTTCAGCACCTCAAAAGTAATACAGTACAGTTTCAAAAGTAATACAAGCATCGTAGCACTTGTACTCAAACACTAGATGCAGGCTGCAAACCTCCCCATTTTAAAGGTTCATGGGCTGTGATTCATGTCTCTCCTTTGTTACAACAGTGAGGTGAATTTGATTGATTAGGATAATATTGCTTAGATTACAACGTAATATAGCTGGGTTTGCAATAACCTCAGAGCCAAGCAGCAGTGCTTAGGAATGCAACTTTACAGATAAATCCTTGAGGGCATCCAATGTTAGTAATTGTGTGGTATAATTGTTTGTTCTTGTATTTGGTATATAAAGTCATGTTTGTTTATGTGGTTGACTTGCCAGGCTCTTGAAGCTGAGGTTAAGACAATGAACTGTTGGGGCAAGATGAGGGAGGAGGATACATGAGAAACTGGTGATGTGCAAGTAGATAATAACAGCTGAAAGTTAAGGGGGTGCAGTGTTTCCTTACTGTTTGATGAAGGTCAGGAATTCCAATGCGGAAGACCATCATGCTAAAATTGGTGTCGTCAGGAACGGACATCGACCTCTCCTTTATCCTTCGTGCAGCTACCGAGGAAGACGAAAGTGGGTTAGGGCCAATATTGCTGGTGGCAGGAGTGGGATTGTTTTTCCCTCCAGGGACGGTGTCCTCTCTGGAGCTGTCGGAGTCCGATTCTTCCCCAGGGTATTCGGAGATGCTCCTCCTCTCCTCCTCGCTTGACACAGGACTCTGGGGCATTGTCAGGAAGGCAGAACCACAGCAGCATTACAGGGCCAGCTACATTCCATAGAAAGAGACAGAAAGATAGCAGTATTTTATTATTATTATTAGTAGTAGTATTAGTATGTAGCATTAGTAGTACTTTCAAATATAAAAAAAAGATACATTGTATGAATGGAGAGTACCAAAGGCCCCTATAGAATAATCTGTGAAGCTGCTTTCCTTTACTGGAGAACATTTTAGTCCCACACATTAGAATGTAACTAAGCTCTACTCCAGCATGGAGTGTATATATATATATATATATATAATATGGACCATAAAGGGAACGAAAGACTACAATCGAAGCAGTCTACAGTATAGACGCAGAACAAAACTAAACACTGCATAAGGATGACACTATTGTCAAGTTAGGAACATTTGTAGTGGGAATGTAGAGCATAAAATCATAAAACAAACTGCTCATAAGAGAAAAGGGACTATTAGTGTTGCAGAAAAGCTCAACATGGGGGCAGTAAGCGAAACAAGCGGAGCAAGCAACAAAAAAACATGATCAGAACTCGCAGGACGAGAATGAAAATGACAAAAATGAACATGGTTTCCAAGAAAGAGAGAGAGTGTGAGACAGAAAACAGGATCAAATACTGTAGCTTTGCATATTTACTAAAAGATATCCTTTTGATAAGCAAGCCAAAAATCACTCTATGCATTTGTACATTAGAAGAGCTGAGAAGAATTGTAAAAACAACACTATCTTTTTTTCCTGGTGAGACTGAATATGATTTAATTGCAAACAAAAATAGGGTGTACTTAAACAGCTGTCTGCGTAATATCGGTGTTCCAAGGTACATAACGTAACTATATTTGACTCCACTGTGATTGGTTAGTAGTAAAGTGTAATACAGAGGTTGTATGGAGCAGTGGGAAGCATGTAAGGTGCACACCTAGGGTTGCCAGGTGTCCGGTATTGAACTGGACTGTCCTGTACTTGGATATTCTGTCCAGTAAAATATGAAAGGTACTGTAATACTGGACATGTATGTGTCTGGTATTTTCCTCTCTGGACACAGTGACCTGACTCACCTTTCACCATTTAGTCCAGTATTTTTGGAGAAGCCACCTGGCAACCCTATGCACACCCTCCAAAAAAGTGAGCTCTACGCTAAAGCAAATAATCACCCTGATTTATATTTTGTAGCTTTTTTTAAATTTTACTTGCATATTTTTTATTTAATAGGCCCAAAGCCAGCAGTAGTGTGTTCACATGGCAACCTCTGCCGTTTATTGTAACTTCGGCCACCCCACCAGGCAGCACAGAGCTATTCTATATGCAGATCTCCAAGTGACTTCTCCAAGAAACGGTCTTATCCAGAAGCCTCTGAGATAAGTCCAATTGGGCTTAAAAGCCATGTTCATTTAGGAGTTGGGCCTATTTTTCTTAGGAATGGGACACACAATTGAAAATTTCGTGAAACGGGAAAAACTGAATAGTTGAAAATAGACAGAGGTGTAGCACTGTATGATGAAGAATTCTTTAAAAAGTAAACGGGCAAGGGGAATAACTTACAGCAGGGGTGCGCAAACTGGGGGTGCTAAGGTTTTTGTGGGGTGGCAAGGTGATTACAGAAGTCCCGCACTCTTCCTCAGAGCATTTAAATTAAATGCCGGGGAGCGCACAAGGTCTCTGTAACTGACTTAGCTTGGCTTCTGGACGACGCGTCGCCATTACAATGTGGCGTCAAATGACACCACGGGGTCATGTGATGTCACATGACCCCACTGCGTCATTTCATGCTGTTTCCTAGTTAAGGGGGGCGCAAGCAATGGGGCTGAGCCAGCAGGGGGGCGCAGGGCAGAAAGTTTACGCGCCCCTTACTTACAGTGCTTACTACTCACATGTTAAAGGAGAAATCGACCCTACCTAACTTCTTCCTGATTTTTAAAGGGGGTGTAAATCGCTGGCCATTAGGAAGCCACAACTGATGATATTGTGGCTTCCTATTGGCCCATGATTTGCCAGCCATTTTGTTTCCACTGGAGGAAGATGTAAATCTGGTAACTTGACTGATACGCATCTTGAGAAGCAAGGGGTTCCCAGAGCTGAAAATAGCAGCGTTTGGCTCAGGGGAACCAAGAGGTTCCCCATAAATAAAAATTAGGGGGGTAGGAGGGACTGCTTCTTTAATGATATGTTTCTTTTTAGTGTGCCATGTTATTATACTCCATAATATTCTAAGCATATAACAAACTTGTTTGACATTTATCAAACCAGACTAGAAACCTTTTTCTTTTTTTTCCATTTAAAGCAGACAGTAAAGGATGGCGGACTTAATCACTCACAAGCAGCAGAGGCTTTTAAACGTCTAGCTGATAGACATCACAGTTTTGCAGCCTTGTGTGTCTCTAAGCAGTTGAATCATTTAGTTCATGCGGACACGACCTGAAAACGACTTAGGCCCATCTTGACTAAACTGTGCTATTCCATAAAGCCCATGCAACTGAACGCGCAAGAAGGTGTCTTATTGAATAGCATCGCTTTGTAAATCTGAGCCTATAGGCCATTATTCAATACACTGTGAAGCTGTGCTGGAGAAAGCTTTAGTCCCATTCACTTGAATAAAGCTGATCTCTTCTCCAGTACAAGGAAATGGCTACATGGCATATTGAATAGGAGACGTAATCACCTATGGGGCACTTGTACCAATAAGTCATGAGTCCTCCTCAGCGAGGGGTGCACATGATGTAGCGCTCCTCTCCCTGCCCACCAGGGTGGTGAGAGTTTTTTCTTTTAGGGTTTAGGCCTGTTACAGCAGGGGTTTGGGGCTAGCACTGTGGTTTACAGCCTTTTTTTGGTTAAGGAACCCAATGTGAAATTCTGCGTAACCCCAACCCTCTCTAATAGCATGTCTGAGATCAGATGCATTGTAAGAAACCCCAACCCTCTCTAATAGCGCGTCTGAGACCAGATGCATCTTAAGGAACCCCAACCCTCTCTAATAGCACATCTGAGATCAGATGCATTGTAAGGAACCCCAACCCTCTCTAATAGCGCATCTCTGATCAGATGCATTGCAAATTCATCTGTATTTGGTACAATTTTCAAATTACCTAAAAATGTCAGGGGACCCTTCAGGGATGTCTGGGGAACCAAAGAGTTCCTAGGAACCTCGGTTGAAAATCACTGGAATAGGATGTAGCCCTGGAGAGGAACTCCCTCTTACCCTGTGTAAGCCAAGGTAGTTGTCCCTCCGACCCATCCTACTGAAAGTGGGGTGTCATTTGATGCACACGTCACGTTGGTTAGTTGTGTTTAGGAGCAAGCGGTAGCTGGCGTTCTTTAAGTCATTGGTTTGTGATCTTATTATGTTATGAGTATGTTACGAAACATTGTATGAAAATAAGGGAAAATATGATAAATTTTGGCACTTTACAATACTGGACATTTTAAATCAGAAGGTCAATGAACATCATCATATTGATAAATTGAAGTTAGTTGGCAGGTATGTAATAAAGCGCTGGATGGAAGGTCACTGATTTTTCGTCTCTCGAGTTCCTACTGTCCTTACTAGTCCGAGGTCTGAGGATATTGCTTATAATTATTCTGTCAGTCATGTCGTAAATAAATTCAAGAGAGGTTTGGTTGAAATGTTCCATGTAATGCATCTGTCACGGTTAGGTGTTTTTATGCTCTGTGCTAAATATACACGCATACTTATGTGTAAACATCCTCATGTGATCTGAAAAATAGCATTAAAAACATGCACAATCACTCTCACATCCTGAGAAATACTTCCTATTTCTGCACTAAACAAATAGCCAATCATAGACTACGAAAATAAGTAATGTTCCTCGGGTACAATAAAGCAATGCCATTTATTAAAGTCTGATAAAAATAGTTCCACTATCAAAGCAGGAGATCCCTGGTGGACCCACAACAGGAGATTCCTGAGGTCAAGGTCTGACTTCCGGGGTCGAGGCCTCTTCTGCCACGGTCAGCTGGTATCTTGTTCTACCGACCTCCCTCACCTCCCACAGAGGCTGCAGCCTAACCCACCATCCAACAATCAAAGGGGCCTATGCAGAGAGCAGCGAATTTTAAAATTGGCGAGTTTAATAAAAAGTAGCTTTTTTGGAGAGTTTTATTCTCCATATGCAGAAATGTGCGAATTCTGCTATGTTTAACATGAATGCGTGTGGCGAGTTTAAATTGGCGAGATGCGCGCTGCAGAACTGTGTTAAAAAAATTTCGCGCCTTTTTTTTTCCTTTCCTATGGCCGCGAGCGTCAGCTTCTTGCCAACTTTTCCTGGCGAGACAAAAAGGAGACAATCGCGCCATTTTATTGGCGCGAACAGCCTCTAGATGCCGTTCGCGCCTCTCTGCATTAGGATATTTTTAAAACTGGCGAGATGGAGGTTCTCGCCAGCCGCGAGGCGAGTTTTAGAAATAGAAAAAAAAAATTGGCGCGTTTTTCGTAACTCGCCATTTTCTGCTGTTTTCTGCGCGAATTTCTCCAAAAAATGGCGAGTTTTGAAATAGCGCTGCTCTCTGCATAGGCCCCAAAGTCTTTAAAAGCCCCAGTCCGACACTGTGAATGAAAAACCTTGCACATTCCTCTCAAGAATTGCGCCTATCGAGCACAATAAGCAGAGCTATCACAGAGTCTTAATCACTGGAAGACCACTCTAGGGGTAAGTGTGTGATAAGAGATCTTGCAGAAGAGGCTGTTTGCACATTGTAAACCTAAGGGCCCATTGTTTCTTGTCAGTGTAGGTAGGATTGTTAGCTCTTTTGGATGTGAGGGGTTACACCTTTTTTCAGGCTACTGTAGTTCCTACAAGGTTGATGATCTGGTGGTCTTGCAACATTGTAATCTTGGTAACCTTGGATGCATCAGGAAGATTGCTAGCATTTATAGAACCCACCAGGAAGGATATAAAATCAGGGGTGGCTAACTCCAGTCCTCAAGAGCCACCAATCAGGTTTTCAGGATATCCCTGCTTCAGCATAGGGGGCTCAATCAGTGGCTCAGTCAGAATGACTACCCATTGTGCCCCAAGCATATATCCTCAAATCTTTATTTTTATAAAGATCTCCCAAATTATATATTTATTTATTTATTTGTAACGCTGTTCTGGGCAACTAAAATGAGACGTAGGATGTTGTATGACACTTAAAAGGGAGATAAAACTTAGGGGATAATTTACAGACATAAAAGCTAAATACACAAACAATGAAGAATAAATCTTAAAAGTTGCAAAATCTCCCCCAACAAATTAGAAGCTTCATATTTATACAATAAAAGTCATCAAAAATTGCACATAATGTAATAATAGCAACAGAGTCTTGAAATATAGTATACTACTTTTTGTTTATTCAGATTCAGTGTACTTTACTGCTACACAAAACTGTAGACAAGCGTGGGAAGCAATGAATGGGAAGGGAATAAAACTTTCAAATTCAGAGACTACAATGATATCATCAATATTTCAGGTTTTCCTTTCTCATATACATATTGTTTTCATATCCCCTGTATCTTGTTGCATCTTTTGTTTTGTACAAACACAATATTGGAATGCCTATCCCTTTTAGTGAGCTGAATGGAGCCTTCAACAGAAGTGGACCAAAGCTAAAGTCCATGTTAAATCCACAACTATGTATGTATATACAGTTAGGTCCGGAAATAATTGGACACTGATACAAGTTTTGTTATTTCGGCTGTGTACCAAACTAAATTCAAGTTACAGTTAAATAATGAATATGGGCTTAAAGTGCAGTCTTTCAGCTTTCATTTGAGGGTATTCACATCCAAATTGGGGAAAGGGTTTAGGAATTACATCTCTTTAATATGTAGCCCCCTCTTTTTCAAGGGACCAAAAGTAATTGGACAATTGACTCAAAAGCTGTTTCATGGACAGGTGTGGGCTATTCCTCCGTTATTTCATCATCAATTAAGCAGGTAAAAGGTCTGGAGTTGATTCCAGGTGTGGCATTCGCATTTGGAAGCTGTTGCTGTGAACCCACAACATACGGTCAAAGGAGCTCTCAATGCAAGTGAAACAGGGCATCCTTAGGCTGCAAAAAAAAAGAAAATCCATCAGAGAGATAGCAGGAACATTAGAAGTGGCCAAATCAACAGTTTGGTACATTCTGAGAAAAAAAGAACACACTGGTGAGCTCTGCAACACAAAAAGGCTTGGATGTCCACAGAAGACAACAGTGGTGGATGATCATAGGATCCTTTCCATGGTAAAGAAAACCCCCTTCACAACATCCAGTCAAGTGAAGAACACTCTCAAGGAGGCAGGCATATCATTATCAAAGTCTACCATAAAGAGAAGACTTCATGAGAGCAAATAAAGAGGGTTCACCACAAGGTGCAAACCATTCATAAACCTCAAGATTAGAAAGGCCAGATTAGACTTTGACAAACAATATCTAAAAAAGCCAGCCCAGTTTTGGAACAGCATTCTTTGAACAGATGAAACTAAGATCAACCTGTACCAGAATGATGGGAAGAAAAAAGTATGGAGAAGGCTTGGAACGGCTCATGATCCGAAGCATACCACATCATCTGTAAAACACGGTGGAGGCAGTGTGATGGCATGGGCATGCATGGCTTACAATGGCACTGGGTCAATAGTGTTTATTGATGATGTGACAGAAGAAAGAAGCAGCCGGATGAATTCTGAAGTGTATAGGGATATATTGTCTGCTCAGATTCAGCCAAATTCAGCGAAGTTGATTGGACGGCGCTTCACTTTACAGATGGACAATGACCCAAAACATACAGCGAAAGCAACCCAGGAGTTTTTTAAGGCAAAGAAGTGCAATATTCTGCAATGGCCGAGTCAATCACCTGATCTCAACCTGATCGAGCATGCATTTCACTTGCTGAAGACAAAACTTAAGGCAGAAAGAACCACGAACAAACAACAACTGAAGGCAGCTGCAGTAAAGGCCTGGCAAAGCATCACAAAGGAGGAAACCCAGCGTTTGGTGATGTCCATGCGTTCCAGACTTCAAGCAGTCATTGCCTGCAAAGGGTTCTCGACAAAGTATTAAAAATGAACATTTTATTTATGATTGTGTTAATTTGTGCAATTAAATTTGAGCCCCTGAAATAAGGGGACTGTGTATGAAAATGGTTGCAATTCCTAAACGTTTCATACGATATTTTTATTTAACCCCTTGAATTAAAGCTGAAAGTCTGCACTTCTATTGCATCTCAGTTGTTTCATTTAAAATCCATTGTGGTGGCGTACAAAGCCAAAATTATGAAAATTGTGGCACTGTCCAATTATTTCTGGACCTAACTGTATGTATGTATATCTTTATTTATATAGCGCTAAAGTGTACTCCGCGTTTTACAAAGACAATATAGTACAGTGAATCATAATACAATAAGCGCAACAAACTCAGACAATAGGAAAGGAAATCCCTGCCCGGAGAGCTTACAATCTAAGTGGTATGTTAGGAGACTTACAGAGACAGCAGGTGTGGGAATAATTGCAGGAGTGACTGTGGAACTATAGCCAGGAGTTCAGGCTATTGAAACGCTTCATTTAAGAGGTGGGTTTGTCAAGTTTGTCTTGAAGGTGGGGAGAGAAGTGTTTACAGGTGAGGTAAAAGGGTTTAAAGTGAGAGAGAGCAGTAGAGGTGAAGGGGTGGAAAGGAGACAGTTGTGGGTAGAGTGCAGGAGACGAGCAGGGGCATAGCTATGCAGACAGAGGAGTTAATTGCACACAAAGCAGGATCTGTATTTATGTTGTGGAATCATCTTCAGAAATGCCGGGTCATCTCTGAAGTTTATCCTTGTCCCAGTTTAGCAGACACCCCAAGCCCTGACAATCTTCGTTTAGTTCAAGCACAATTCGTCCCAGAAAAGCCGTGCAGCGTTGGGACGGCTGCTCCAGTTTCCCAGCTACCCATTACAACTAAAATTAACCACAGAAGGACAAAGTTTTGCAAAAGTCTGTCCTCAACGCAGTAGCTGCTGTACTTAGTGTAAAACCAAACACATATAGGTGTTAGGAAATATGCAAATCATTTCAGTCCTTGCCAAACACATTATGCAGAGGTGCTTGTTCATGCTAACAGACAACAATGGCAGGAGAGCAGAATATTGCCCAGACGTGCCATGGTACAAGGCCAACTAAATATTTGAGCCATCTTAAAGAAGTGCACCAGTATGGTATGCCATCTGTTAGCAGAAGAAGCCTCTGGTATGCTTTGCTAGCCGTCAAAAGAAATGCAAAGAAAAATCCTTGGCATCATGAGCCACTTTAAAATGCAGTATGTACAGTAGTATATCCCTGCAGGCACAATGCTTGCCCATGACAACTGAGCCAAGCAGGGTTTGTTGGCCCGTGGAAAGCATAGAAATGCACTCTTATTGTTCCTGTACCTTGGGTTGTGGAATTTTTGTTTTTAGTCCGATTTTACCCACCATAATCTTATTGTGACTAGAGAAAACATAAATACAAGATGGAGGGCTATTTAATCTGGAAGTTCTGATTGGCCGACGAAGCCGGCCAATCAGATCAACAGGCCATTCTCTGGTCCTAAGGACGCACTGAGAAAAAATACCAGACTAACAAAAATATAACATAAACCGATATCTAGTGCAACAGTAAAGTTAAAAGAATGTGCACTAAAATAGGAGAGTTCATGTAAAAAAATCTAAATGGGGGGATACCGAGCAGAGCACCCCGCCTGACGCCCACTGGGAGGCAAACTCTGAAACCCTCCCAGTGCACTCGGTGTACGCGTACTCTGCCCGGATACGGGAGCGCACTAGCGCCACCTGGAACATGGCCACGGTGTTTGTTGGGACCTCCCTCTCCAGACACTGCTTCCTGGTCTTATAAATGGCTAGCTCAGCCAATGCCGAGAGCAGGTTGATGAGGAGATCCCTAGGTTTATTGTTCCCGGACACTGGGCACCCAAAAATAAAAAGGTGAGGGGAAAAGTGCAACCAGAACTGCAGGAGAAGGCCCCTCAAGGTGGACAAGAGGGGCTGCAGACTGGCGCAGCTAAAATAAATATGGTACACAGACTCCTGCTCGCCACAGAAGGGGCAGGCGGCGGGGGAGTCCGTGAAGTGAGCCAAGTACTCTCCTGTGCACCGTGGGGTACTCTCCAACTCAAATCCCCGGTGGGATGGGGAACCAACTCTGAATAGAGTTCCCTCCACCGGGGCCTCTCGCCCTCGTTTTCAGGGTGTTACATCCACCGTATAACCTTGAATTTGTCTCAGGCACCAAAATTTACAGGTGCGCTGGGCTTCTACCAAACATTTTTAGTTTCAATGTTATGTTATTGTTACAGTACCAGTAGTACAGCTCAGCTTTCACATCAGTTTGGGATGTTTATCAGATAGTTACTGCTGTTAAACTGGTGCAAAATGGTATCATTTTTTAAAATTTTATTTTGATATATTATTTCAATTGGATTTGTTCTTGGAAGAATCAGGTGTTGCTTTTTATTACACCAGTATTGCTGTACTTTTGCAGCTGAAGACTTTGATAGATAGCCCCCCGTGTATAGTGCACATCAACCACAACACGGAAGTGTCGTTGTATCTCATTTCTCTAGTGTTTACAGAGAGCAGGGCTCTCAAAGCTCAATCCTTCAGAGCAACCACCAGTTGCGGTTTTCAGGGCAACACATATCTTTCATTCATTCGCTGTTTTTAGTACAATCTATACATTCATTTGACTGGTATTGTGCTGCACATACAGTATTCACTGTGCCTGTTTGAGCTCTGTCATTTTTTCAACACATATCGTAGCAAGTTATCTCAGTTATAATTAGAGCTACAGTAGGTCCATTGCTATAATTAAGTGCTATTTGAAGAAATATTGACAACCCGGCATGTTGGTTGCTGTCAAGATTCCGTCACCCACAGAACTTCCCATAGGCCTGTATGGGCGCACAGAAGAGTCAAGTCCAGGCCCCGGGCTGGTACTGTAGGAACTAGAATCTCCCATGAGCGGCCATTTTAGCTCTTTTGTTTTTTCCTGGCTACCTCACTTTTTGCACCTAGCACTGTAGACTTTAAAGATCCCTTTTTGTTTAGTCTTTTTCATTAACTGCCTTGGTGTGAGCATTAAACACCAGCTATTTAACTTATACAGTATCAGTCTCTTGTTTTGTTGGGGTTCCGTGTTACCTCAGAGTCAGAGGGTTCCATACTCCTGATAGTTGCTCTCTAAGGCTGCGGCCAGGCATGGAGCGAGCATGCTGGTGCTCGTGCGCGGTGACGTCACACGCTTTGCTCGGCCGGGCAATTTCTGGCCAGCTAGGTATGCGCGCGGGGGCGCATGTCGGGGGTGCGGCCATAATATCATGGAGCTGGTTCGCCCTCATTGGGCGAACTGCTCACGTGACTTGCCAGCGAGCAGCATATTCAAATTTGCTTACTTCGGCGAGCAGCTAAGCGGCGTGCATGCGCAGCGCTCGCTCACGCTGGCCACACACATTGCAACAATGTGTTTCATCGTGGCCAGCGCGCACGCTCAGCATCAGCCTGGACAAGCTGAGGCCAGGGTGACGCTGAGCGGGCGCTCGCGCTCAGTGCGATCAAACATATTGCTACAGTGCGTTTGTCCAGCGTTGGTGCGTGTGTGTGCCCGTGAGCGCATGGCGCTCAGCTGCTTGGTAAGACAAATCAATTTGATTTGCCGCTCGCTGGCACGTCACGTGAGCGGTTCGCCCAATGAGGGCAAACCAGCTCTGTGATGTCATGGCCGCGCCCCCCGAGCACGCAAGTGGCTGGCCACAAATATCCCAAGCCAAATGAGCGCCGAGCTCGAGCGCCAGCGCACTCTGTCACCCTGGCCGCAGCCTAAGACTGATCTTTGGGAAACCTGGTCTACAGACTCTAACCTTGGTAGCTTGACGGGCTAAGAAACTGAATTGACCAATAAGAAGCACAAATTCAGAAAGCCAGAAGTGACAACTCTGACTGTACCAAGAGAGTACAGTTTTATTGTGTTTCTTACACGTCAACATCAAACTATTTTAAACGGTATAGACATCTATTCAACATGTTGATGAGGACGTGAAGATTTTAACTAAAGAGGCGGGGTCTAGTGGTTAGGGTACTTGACTTAACTAAATATAGCTGTGGCCAAATGCTGTAACTTGTGTTCTGGCTGCGTACAGGCTTCTGAAGTATAATGTTCTTGGGAATTAAAAGGCTCTGTATAGCTAACAGCTATTATTAATATTATATGATGTGATGCTGATCGTTCAGTAACAAAAGGAATAAGATTCTGTTCCCCAGCTGGCATCTACTGACACATGAAGTGCATGCTACAGAATGCAACAGACTGATAGCAAAATGCAAATAGAACGGGTGATAACACAGGGGTCCCTATTCACTAAAGTGCGATATCAGTTATAAATCATTTAAACGATCAATATTGGCTATCGCACTTTCATTAATAAACCACGCTGTTTCACAAAAACATATTAAAACATTTTATTAATTGTGCTTAAGTACAGAAAATGGTACATTCATGCCACACAGTAAGGGATTTATGCACAGTTAATAAATATTAATTATATGCTAAAACTAAAAATATTGTGCCATCTCCTTCATATATTTACCTGATATTACAAAGGCATATTAGAGACATCAGATTGTTCTTTATTAAATGTTTATATGTTTAAGCTTTTGGTACCCAATTCAGATACATCATGAGTTGTAATGTATGTTATTTACTGCTGCTCACATCCACAGAGATCTGCAAAGCAGCAGAAGTGTTACATCGTTGTACTGTATATAAAATAGGACTTGGCACAAATTGCAGAGAGAATCAAGTTAATTCTAGGGCACTGGTTACCAACCTTTTTTTGGTTAGGGAACCCCAGAGTTAGATTGTGAAATTCTGGGGAATACCAACCCTCACCCCCATCTCTCGACCCACCCCACCCTCCCTCCGGCCCTCCCGCCTCGCCCCATCCCCCCTCTGGCCCTCACCCCCGTCTCTTGTGACACACACACAGACATTCTCTCTCTCTGACTCCCCAACACAGACACACACACTGAAACTCTCTCACCCTCTCCCACACAGACACACACAAACACACACTCTCTCTCTCCCTCCTACACAAACACACACACACACACCCTCACAGACACACACACTCTTCCACGCCCCCACACAGAAACACACAAACAGACCCACTCTCTCACCCTCCCCCACACACAGAGACACACACACACACTCTCTCTCTCTCCCCGTTTCCCACACACTCTCTCTCTCTCCCCCCCACACACACTGTCTCATTAAGGGAGCCTGCTCTCGCGCTGATGCTTCCTCTCCCTCCTGTCAGCCGGAAGTTGACGGCAGAAGCAGGAAGAGGAAAGATAGCAGTGACCTAGTGGCTGCTGTTGTTGGTGGTGGCTCACTGCTATGTGGGGATGCTGCCACGCCTCCGGGCCTGGGACAGCTGGAAGAGTTATCCCCCCCCCCTATCCTCCCCCCCCCCCCCAAGGCGGCAGCGGAATCCCTGAGGGGAAAATCACTGTTCTAGGACACACATTACAGAAGCTCACAAATACTGGGATAGAAGATGTGGAAGACAATAGGAGAAATACAAACAGAATATCTAATAGTATCAACATAGTTGTGCATAGAATTTAGCCTGTCAATCTTGGTTTTGTTGATCACAAGGAGAGTGTGTGAGAATATTAGAAATTCTGCTTGCTCAGATTTGCTGTTTGCTTTTACATCTCAGTATCTGACATTGAAAAGTAATCTCTTCTCTGTCTGATGACAGAAGCTGTTTCTGCCTTAAATGCACTAATTAAGCCTCAGTGTGTCCTTAGGGTGACAGCAGTTGCTGGTTATTGGGTTATGTAGCTAGTGTACTGTTTTCCCAGGAAAAAGTGCAGAATTACACACTCACCTCGGTGCCCTGATGCAGCTCATTAAACAACCTGCAGTAAAAAGGCCATTGGGGAATTGATTTCACAATGCAATCCATGGGTTTATAAGTAAGAAGAGGCATGCAGTCTTTGTTTCTTCAGTAACAAGCTTTTCAAACACCTTTTCAACAACAAAGCATCTGATGACTGGTTCATCTAAAGGAAAAAAGACCATTAACATTCACCAAATAACCCAGTGCAATGGCCAACTTCAGTTTGATGGGGATAATCTTCTAATCTTTGAATAGACAAAAAGGGGTATCAGACCTCCTCTTTAGATAAAGGATACAGAAGCGACTTTTACAGACAGACTTAAGACATTCAGCATGTCATCCACATATATGTAACTACTTCAGGAAGAGGAGACGCTGACAATGCATCAAACCTCCAGCACGGAAGGCGTTAAAAAGGCAGAGAGATATATTGTAATGATATGTTTTCCTATATCGTGCTGACGTTGTATGCAGCACTGCATAGTCCAAGAAGAGGTCTCTGCCCTGAGGAGCTTACAATCAAATTGTGGTGACCGAGTCACAGATGGGTTGACGGAGATAGAAAAGAATCCCTTTGTTGCGGCACAGAACACCCTACAGTGTATAGAAAACTTAAACTTTTAATATTGTAGTTAAAATATAAGTGTTTGGGATGTAACAAATAAACAAACAACAATTAAAATGAAAAGACGGAGAGTAAATGCGAGGGCGTTGGTGTGCTAAAGTACAGTTTATACTTAGTGGGTCTGTAGGGATAATTAGGAATCACCCTGCCCCCAAGTATAGCACACATGTATAGAACCACCTAATATGCTGGTTGTATTCTATAGATTCCTTTGTACTACAGATTCTGTTATTATTTAAAAACTGGAATGATAGACTGTTGCTAAAGATGTTGGAGTAGGTTGCCATATATACACATCTTGTAACTAGTTCTTCTCCCATGATACTTTGACATGAACACAATGTTGTAATTGTCACTACTGTCTGTATCTAAATACTTGTCTTTAGCTCTGGTTGACCGATATAATGGTATTGGGGACTATGCCCTCCTGATAACATATGATGTCTATATGGCAGGATGTCCAGGGACCCTAATTACTTAGTGCTCTGTGCTGGATTTAATACCTAGCAAACCAGTATAGTGGGTAGGTATAGTTACCTCCCACCACTAAACAGGAAATGTTACCTGTTTAGTTAGGTAATACTTGGAGTTACACTTAAGGTAAGTAGCCCCCGAAAGTGTATACTCCAGTATATAGTACAATTATAGTACACTTATAGTACAAGTATCAGTATTTGGATAAATAGAACTTCAGATTGCAGAAGTCTAGTGTAAATATATATATATATAAATATATATATATATATATATATATATATATGTCAGAGCGTTCTTGCTGCCCACAGCCGCAGTCTCCGAAACACTCCGACTAAAGGACGCCCTTGCCTCTCCAACAAAGCTGACGTAGCTTGTTAGCTTACGTCAAACGTACCCGACGTACGACCGAGACACAGAGAAATATAGTGACTGGAAGATACTAACTGGGTCCACCCACTTCTAAGACACAGGCACTGACATTGTTCTGGATAAACCTCCTGGGTAAAAGTTTGAACAGTATTCTAGTCCATCATCACCTCCCTTTACTCAAGGTATCAGCTTTATATCACTTACACCCCATGTTAATACTAAAGTACTTAACCCAGTTTTTAATCATTCAGAAGGGTGAATAAGGGATCATGATGTAAAAGCTCTGTTCATGTCTAATAAGCAGGCCAGGCTGATAACACAGAGATGCATGTGAATAACTTGCCAGCTGGTAGGGATTCTATTTCCGAATGTACTCCCTTATCACCATGCCACCATGTGCTGCTCCTACACGTGCTAAACGCCTGGCACTATCCCAGGCTGGGAAGCAATGCCGGGAAAAACTGTAAGATCCCTTTCATGTCATGTCTTCTTTTTAAGCTATTAAATCCTTAGTACGATTTATGTGTTTCGCTCATCTCCCTGCCGTACCAAACGGCAGAGTTTCAAAAGAAATGTAATCTTGAATTATGCGAAAAGGGAAAATGAAGAAAAAAAACTTGCAGTATACTGTATATAGAAAGTTCTTACACTGCAGGAGACTAAGGAGATAACTGAATGCATAGAAAATGTGGCCCTCTTTTAGTAAGGGGCTTGTACAAGACACTGGATACTATAAACCACACACAAGATAAGGGTAAAAAGAAGAAGAAGAAAGTGTGGATAGTTCCCCAAGTTGGTCAAAGAACTGTTAATCCCTTCAGCACCAGAGAGGCCATAAACACATTAATATGGAACAAGTTCAGCTCATTGAGTAGAATCTTTCCTTGTATTGCTGATCCTTCTGCTATTAAAGGAGTTAAAAAAAGAAATCATCTGGTTTATGGTCTTGTGTGGGAGGTTTAGTAGTGGTACTCATTACCTCCGTTTACCGTCACACATAATCTAGTAAATGTGCACGTAGAAGAAGAGTGGCACTCCAATGCATAAAAGAACTCGTTAACCTCTTGCGACCTGAAAACATATTCGGTAAATCCTGACCGGAGTTGAGTTCGGTGTAACAGCTCGAGAACACTAAGATATCAAGGTGTCTCCGTCACATAGGTCTCCAAAGCATGGCAGATAATGTATCACATAATCCCTTGAAACAAAGTGACCCAGAGAAACGTGTGCCTACACTCCACTGCCCATCTCTATCAAATATTGTATCAATTCAGTTTACAGCCGTTCTATTGCAGTAGTGAATACTTCTATTCTCAGGCTTCCTGGACTGCAAGACTAGGCTTATGATTACCCTTGGACTGAGAGGCTTATACTACTAACTGTTGTGCAATTAGTTGTCCACTTGTGCTATAGGGGTACAGTAGTTACTGTCACCACCATCAAGATCATTGGATGACAAGTTCATACTCACACATTGAATTTGACCATCTAGCTCTTATTTCTTATTTAAAGATTACGCGGAACTTCATTGATTTTGTTTGGCTATTGTGGTCAGAGCACTAGTGGAGACTCAGTGGTCTCTTACTCAGTATTCTCAGAGTAAGATGGTGAAATGGGCATTCCTCTTACAAAATGAAAATGATGCCATTTTTTACACAGCTGCACATGCTAATAAATGATTGTCTTACATTGTTCTTCTGAAGCCCATCCAAGGAGCTTATATCCATTCTCCATCTAATACAGAAGGACCCACTGCTCTTGTCTTGTAGAACTCCAGAGAAAATAAATGAACGCTTTTCTTTTCATGAGTACGCTAAAAAGCTTGACTTTTTACAAGTTACCATGGAGACGCAAGCAATCAAGGGGCCTAAAATCTGTCCCCTCTCAATCTAATATAAAAAGTCTCAGGGAGGAGGTGCATATTGTAGGG
Organism: Ascaphus truei; assembly: GCF_040206685.1. Taxonomy (NCBI): domain Eukaryota; kingdom Metazoa; phylum Chordata; class Amphibia; order Anura; family Ascaphidae; genus Ascaphus; species Ascaphus truei. The sequence continues at coordinate 110,053,412 of NC_134488.1, read as the reverse complement.
AGCCAGACAAAAATAAAGCAGCTGCAGCTAGGGATGGGAAATGGAAATGCTGAAGCGCTGCTGTTTCTATAGTGACAAACCAGCTGTAGAACAGGCTTGTAGCACTATGCGAAGTGTGGTCTTACCCATGCACTGATGTCACCCTTCCCCGTGCCTTGTTGTAGTATCCGCCTAACAGCACAGGAGCTGAAGAATGGGATTGGCAGGACTGCTGTACATCAATCACTTCTGTTTAGGGTCAGTGGGGAAAACACGTTCCGCTCTAAGGACACTGAAGACAGTGAGCGAATATCACAGCTCAGCAACCCAATGTGAGGTGGGACTTCTATCAGAACGTGCGAGTTTGCTTCATGGTCAGAATTATGAGCTGAAGAAGTGACTGTTCGCAGGATTTGTGATGGAACATCTGAGACTGGAAAGCAGCACCCACGTGAGTGTGAGGAATGTACACCGTAGAGAAACAAAATGGCAAAAATGACAAAAATTGCAGTTAATAAGGAAGTCAAAGTGACAGTATGTAAAATACAAGGAATGATTCATTCCACGCAAAGTGAGTTAAGGTAAAAGTACCACTGGTGTGTGCATATGTAGCCTGAAATGGTGCAGGATCCGGTAAGCCGTTAGGGCCTCTCTCATACCCACCATCGTGATTGTATATACAGTATGAAGACTAATACTAAGTCAAGCAGAGTGCTGGAGAAGGAGGGGGAGGGGTGGAACATGGTTTCTATTCTGGCCAGGAATCAGGATGAAAACTACTGATGGTCCTATGGAGGTGGAATTCTGGGACATTAAAAATGGTGGTACAGTACATGTGTCAAAGAAAACAATCCTATTGACGCCAACATGATTTGGTATATTTATATTTGTTTTATAGATCTTGTGCAGATCCTTAACCCCAGAGTGGCACATTTGCCTTACTATGTACACCACAGAGTATTTATAGGCAGAAGTATCACAGGTGCCATGAATTATATTTACTCAAGTGGATAGTCACTGAATAACAGTGGATCACGGTCACTGAATTGAACATTACAAAATGAACAGTTATGTTTAATTAATGCCTATTTAAAGCAACAATGCCCAACAAAAATGAAGTAGTATCATAAGATCATACTTGTCATGGAACAAGAACCACATTTCTGTTTCAACCCCCCCTTTCCTTTGCAGTTTCTGCCTGTCAGTTTCTCATTTCCAGCTGCATGTGTTTTGCTCTGTGCACACACACAGTGCCCGTGTGATAGACACAGTGTTGCAATCCCTGTCTCTGCATTATGCCTGTGAGTTGCTACAGCAACCTCAGCCTTTCTGTCAGAATGGGTTAGTCTGCCCTCTCCCCCTCTGCTTTGCTTACAGATGGTCTGTCCCCAGGCTATCTTGCTACCCAGCATACACTGGGACTTCCTTTTCCACCTCCAACACTGGCTGAGTGAGTACCCCTCCTGTAATTGCTCTAGTGACAGGGCCTTATCCTTTTCACCTGCTTCTAACTACAAATCACTACAACACACCATCCACAAGTGCCTGTATTTACTGCTGCTTTTCCAATAAAGTGAAGGAAATATTAGAGGACTTGGAGTGATTTGGAAAGGGGGCTGAGTTGAACCTATCTGGGCTAATCATCGTAACACATGACCCTGGCCTCCAGAATAATATTAATCATAATAATGCTCTTTAATCTACTTTCTCCTTTTCATTTCATTAAAAAGTATACATTTTTTTGCTGAGTTTTCACCTGTTTGTGATCATACTGCCGGCAACCAGTGGCAACCTCAGCGAGTCTAAATGGAAGTGGAACTTTGCCGTTCCCTCTGCGGCAACTAATATCTTCCGAAAGCAAGTACAGAATGTAAAAAGGCTGCCATTGCACAAAACAGCAGCAGCGGCAGCGGCAGCGTGACATCACATCGGTGAAAATAAATACAATATGTATTTATCATTCTGAGTAATGGAGAATGATTTTCAGAGACAAAGGCCGCCAATGGTATTCTTGTATATGTATTCAACATATCAATGCATGTACAGTACTGTCTACTTGTGGGGGAGCTGAAAGGGTGCCGCAGTGATTCATAATAACACGAGCAATGAACTACATACTGTACAGCAGGGGTGCTCAACTCCAGCCCTCAAGCCCCCTCAACAGGTCAGGATATCCCAGCTTCAGCACAGGTGACTCAATCAGGGGTTTGACTGAGCCCCTGATTGAGCCACCTGTGCTGAAGCAGGGACTGATTGAGCCACCTGTGCTGAAGCAGGGACTGATTGAGCCACCTTTGGTGAAGCTGGTACTGAGTGAGCCACCTGTGGTGAAGCAGGGACTGATTGAGCCAGCTCTGCTGAAGCAGGGATATATTGAAAACCTGACCTGTTGGGGGGGGGGGGGAAGCTTGAGGACTGGAGTTGATTACCCCTGCTGTACACAGTTCAAGTGTCTAAGCAGCTAGACCATATATTACCCACATTACATTGCTTCATTACGTAAAAACGTTTATAGACACCATTTCCTGTCTGTGCATCATTTCATATTGACTCCATAGGCGCTTATTCCCTGAGGCCTCTGTTCGATACGGCAAGAAATTGGTAGGCGCAAATTTACAGAGTGAATAAACTTGCATTCACAGAATGGAATTTTAATGCACCGTTAACTGTGTATTACCCCACATCCCACCTTATTAAGTGGGAGTCTATTCATTAAAATTGCTATTTAGGATCACTAATCACGAACTAGTTTTTCCTGGGAGATAAATTGTACGTACCGTTATCCGTAATGCGTGTCCCCGTAGGTCAGGGGTCACCAACACCAGTCCTCAAATGCCACCAACAGGCAAGGTTTTCAGGATATTCCAGTGATTGAGACACCTGTGCAAACACCTGACCTGTTTGTGGGCCCTGAGTACTGCTGTTGCCCACCCCTGCCATGGGTCCATTGAGTTACGATGCCCTCACATTCTCCTGAAAAATAGCGGATCGATACATTTTAATGGACGTTTGGCTTCCATATGCAAATCATATGGTAATGAGCAGTTTACGTAACAACAGAGATACTCAAACTTCCGTTCCTGTTAACGCAGAGTGATAACGCTACGTTGTCTACATCCAGACCCTGATCATCAGGGTGTTACTTCTACAAATAGCCTACAAGGTAAAAGGGCAGGACTCAAGTGGTACAACAGATGCATCTGAAATTGTGTTTTTTCCCCCTCAATGATTAAAGGTAATGTAGGATATATTTGTGTGGCCAACTATTGTATGTCATATTGCGTATATTAAAGCTGCAAACCAAGCAATATCCTACATGCGTTTTTTTTTAAATAAATCAGTTCTGTACTATGAGAAAATACGTGTAGAATTTTTTCACATGACATTTTTTTTTTGTAAACTTGTTCTTTATTTGAGTTTTGTTAAGAAAAGTGGGGAATGGGTTACAGAACATAAAAAGGTAACATGTTACTTTTGAATTACATACATTTGTATCATATATATAACACATTTAGTGGGAAGACAATAATGACGTCACTGTTGTGACATGACATTTTGAATGTATTATAATGTAAAAGTCTTTTGTTTCTATAACAACCATTTACAAAGTCACATCCCCTTCCTCTTCTGAAACAGACTATGGCACACCCCTTTTTGAGCCCTGCCCTCTCTCTAGCAGTGCACCAATTGTATCAAGTGACTGCCTGGTCACATGATCTTCCCCACATAACTTTGCATTTTTGGTCCTCTTCTGCTGCACTGACAGTCATTTAGTGAACCCCCGAGCTGAATCTTTGATGATCGATTACAGGATAACGGATCGATCAGCAATTTAGCTAATTACGTATCATTGTGTGGATTGTATTGATGCACATATTAAAGAGGGAAAAAAATGTAAAAAAACAAAAAATAAACGGCAGCTTGGACTGGTGCTGTAAATATGAGTGTACAATAATGATTCTGCATATTACAATAAGAATCTCCAAGAGACAGAAATTGGCCAAATAAAATGTAATCGTACACCGTTAAATCACGGTGTGAGAAAACAACCCAATGAAACTATTTAACAATATATAGAAGATGTAACTTCTATTATATATACAAAATGGACATTCAGCGCCTCTTTTTAGCAGGGGCACTGCTTGGCTCACTTGGCCCACGGGTGCGTGCTCTGCCACACCTCAAGGTGTGCACACGCGGTGCACATGATGTGGGCATGTCCACGGATGGTGGAGGATGAGGATATATGTATTAATGTATTAATATTGGTATGTGTGAGCTGGAGTCTACTATCAATTTACAAGATCCTAAAATTTAAATAACAATTTGGTGTGTCTGAATTGATTAGGCAGACCCATCCCTTAATTATTAGTCAATGTGTTTTAGAATACTTAAGGCAGGATACTTTGGCTGTGAGCCATATGGCTGTGTAACATCAAAGTGTAACATTTAAGTGTGTGGCAGAGTTAATCTTGGAGTTGAAATTGGAGGTGAAGATTTGAGGAATATCTGGACTCTGAACAACAACTTTACAACTGTGAGAACTTTACTTTCTAATAGCTGTGATTATTTGTACTCTTCCTATCCTCCAATAACTCGGAGGTCTCTCCTCCTGTATCTCACTATGTCCTCCTTATTGCTTTTTCTGTTTACTGTTTCCTCACTCCTTGGTGAATGTCCCTGTTCTCTCCGTGTACTGTATTCTTTGTGAAGCGCTGAGTACACTTTTGGCGCTATATAAAGAAAGACATACAATACAATATAGCATATCACCAGTAAGAACACCCCTGATTAGGACAGAGACTCTATTAAGGCACCCTGTGGTTATCATGGAGGGGGCACGGGTGGTCTCCATGCTTTGCTGAATTGACCAGGTGAGCCCAGTGATAGATGGGGCAATCTGGTTCATGCTGTTGATCACAGCACTGATGCACTGGCCCATGGTGTGTATGATTATAGCACTGGGCTGCTAGCTCCCAATGGGAGCTGACCTTCCACCACCGTGCTGAGGCTTCTAGACGTTCCAGCTGGATCTCCAGACTCCTGAATCTGTTTAGCTGCATTTCCAGCCACTCTACCAGGTAAGACATCAGCTGGACATGAGGGTTGGCTCCTGGAACCATGGTGCAGCTGGAGTGGCTGGACAGGCAGCAGCCGATTCAGCTGGTATAGCAGCAGCTTGGGCAGCCAGTGGTGTAGCTCGGGGGGCAGCTACAGGTGAAGCAGAGAGGCTGACATAGGTGGGGCTGTGACAGCTGGAGCAGTAGCTGGGTGCTCCTCCGTAACCTCCTGGTCACAGTGTCCTATTCACAAGAGGCGCGGCAGCCTCGGGCACAGGCTGTGCAGCTGCAGCCACTGGCCGTCTGCGTGATGGGCCTGAAAATGAAATACCTCATATCATCAAATATATTCATACAGAAAGTGGGGACATGCAAGCACATTTGGATAGTTTTGCTTTGACCAAACAGACATTTTTTTAACATGCCCCTTTATTTATAGAGGCCCTGATCCACAAACTGTTGCTAGACTTTAGAAGGCGAGCACATGCACGAGAGCTGGGTTACGCTACCGTTTATCACCCTTTTGTGGAGCAATAACATTTAGGGGCCTATGCTATAAGCGTCGATAAGACACTTATCGAGCACTTATCGGCCAAAATGCCTACTGCTATTCAGTAAGACTCGATAAGTGGGCGATAAAGGCATAATTTGCCCAATTTTTCAGCCGTCAAAAAAAGATCGCCGGGTGAGCGGCGATAAGCCACTTTTCGGCAGGTTCTGAAACTCGTGCAAATCTAGTAGCCTCGATTAGCTTATCAAGGCTAATCGGGCTCTAGAATGGCGAGTTTCTTCCCAAATCCTCACACCAGGAAAAGTTGGCGTGAGGCTGGTGATCTTGGGCCTCTTGCCTTTGGGGGCAACTCGCTCCCTCCTCCTGTCGGCACCAGGATGCAACTTTCGTCCGACCGGAGGGGCAGCTGGAGGAAGCGCGTGGACCCGGACTGCTTCTTTTGTGTGTTTTTTTTAACAGGTGGGGTCTTTCTTTTCCGGTCCTCCTGTCGTGTTAACATGGTGATCGACGGCATATGATGGGCCCCGTCTTGGGCTTCGCAAAGGCTAAGGCCGGCCCTGCGATTGCAGTAATGGATCAATGTGGAAGGCATGGCCTATCATGTTTTGAAATCTTACGAGGGCACACATGTAAGCATGCCACATACATTACTCATCACCTGTATGTGTGACTGCACTGCAAATAAGACAGTCATGTTTGTTCTGATGTTCAAGGTTGTCTCTATGGTGACATGTGATTGATAGCTATGTATTAAACATATATGTTCTGTATGGGCACTTACCAGTTCTCACTGCATCCTCTGAGTCCACAAGGCCAGGAAATCCCACTACCTGGGAGGTGACTATCACAGACCTGAATCGCTTTTCCACAGGGGTCAGGTGCATGGGACAGGTGGCTCCGCTTCAGTCTTCCACGCCTGGGCTGCATGGTTATCAAGCTTCCTTTTTTGTTTGCGCTTGGTCTCAGCCCAGCGCTTCTTTAACATGTCAACAGATTGGATAGCATTCCCCAGGGCATTAAGACATTTCAGCCCCAAATCCGCTGCTTCTCAGCGGTGCTGGTCCTGGAACACAGAGACCCTAATAGTTTGGAGTGGTTATCCACCACCATTAAGATCTTCAGCTCCTCATCATTACATTTCTGGCTTCTGATCCTCCCAGCATCAGCAGCAGGATCAGCCCCAGCAGAAGAGGTGGAAGCCTGCTCAGCCATATCAACAGTAGAGCTGTTTAGCTGAAATGGCTGAGTTTTTCAGCTTCTAATGTGTATTTATTTGAATTTGAAACACGCTCATCATGGGCGTCCTGATAGGTCACGCTAAAGCGTTCCGTGTCACAAAATGGCGTGGCTCGCTCAGACATACCGCTCCTTCAGTGTGCTTGCGTTCGCGCTTCCACCGCGCGCTCCTGCAGCCCAGCGATCTCTGCTCAGACTGCAGGAGTTGGGTCGCGGTGTTTGGAGGCGTGGCGGGGGGGCGTAACACACACGTCACTGAGCTGGTTCGCCTTGGTTGGCCTAACCAGCTCACGTCACGTGACAGTAGCACAAAATTATCATTTTGGTTTTGGCAAAATGTCGCAGCGACAACGCTGCACTTTGCCGCCGGTAGAGTATCAGTTTAAAAACTCCCACCAAACAACCAGAAATTGCGACGGACGTGCGCGCACACGGTGCATCGCGGCCTGTCTGAGCGGGGCGTACTTTAACGCTCCCTGCCCGGCTCCTAGGGAGGTTACACAGATGTAGGTAAAATTGGCTGCCCAGTATGTATTACCTTTACCAGGGGTGCAGATCCGCGCAGGCTGGCGGTACATGAATGATAACTCTCAAGGGATATTTTATAACAGTTAATTTAAGGGTCCGTGCTTGGGTTACCCTACATCTTCCTTCTGGAGGTAACTGATCATTCGTACTCTGTCTTGCTCTATCCCCTCCATAATGCTTCCTGGCTGGGGTGACAGAGATTATATTCCACTTGGACTGGCCCACATCATTCCCTTTGGGATGCTCACCACAGGGATATGCCTACGGGCGTCTATCTGCTGTTCTATCAGAATGGTCCAAGGGCTTCAGGTTGAGGCAACTCCTATGGGACACAGGCCACCCCACCTGGGAGCCTGCACTTCTCTGCTTCCCTCATTCTACGGATCCTAACTTCAAAGGATACTTCACAAAGAAAATGGCTGCTTAGCCCGCGCTACTTCTTTACATTGCTATGTACAGGTGAAAACCCTCCACTGTCTCTCCTCCAGGGAGAGCAGAGCTATTGCCCCTTCCTCTTAGGCTAAGGCCCCGCTCCCTCCGTCAGTGCTCCCGCACTGCAGACAGGCGGGGCGCTGACATACACAGACCGCGATATGCGGTCTGTAGGGAGCTGGAGCGGGAGGTGGGCAGGAGTGGGAGGCTTGAGCGGGAGGGGGGGCGTGGCTTGAGCGGAGGGACCCGCTACTCTCCCCCCCCCCTCCCTGGGCTCGGGCTGGAGCTGCTGATTGAAGTAATCACAAGCCACACACACACTCATACACACACGCGCACACACACACACACCACACTCCTCCCCGCTCCCCGAAGCCTCTCCTCCTCCCGAAGCCTCCCCTCCTCATTGGCTCACAGCCACACCACGTGACGCGTCGAAGCTAGGGATTACAATTCTCTTGTATCCCCTAGCGGCTGACGCGTCACAGCGTGTAGTGAGCTGTGCAGCCAGGGGGGACCGGGACCGGCTCGGGAGGATTCCCCTGCTGGTGGGGAAAGCCCGGCAAGCCGCCCGCGCTGCCGGGCGCACCGGGTCCCAGCCCTTATACTCCTTGATGACATCACCAGTTCCAGGCTCTAATCCCTTACTTTATGGGACAGATCCAATACTTTCTAGAAGAGGGTCCTGTCTAGAATTTTCTGCCCAGTAACTCCCCACCTGTGATGAGAAAGAGTTACACTGTAGCTGCTCATACAGTTAACCTCTTAATGTGAACATAGTAACTCCCAGGGGGGGAGGGTGTGTTACACTAAGACTTTTTACCAATGCGAATGTGCAGTGAATTGGAAAACGTGTCTCCGAGAAATGAAAATCCACGTTAATAGCGCAGATACTAATACGAACGGACGTTATTTTTTTGCATCCCATTAGCTTTGAGGATCCCGGTTTAATAAGACGGAAAATAACATCCATTGCCAATTTCACGTTATCAGCGCAAGAACGGCGGCCTTCTGTGGATCTACCCCTAGGACTTTTCCAGTGGTCTCTAGCAACTGTGAATCATCAGATGTTTCCAACAGATGAGACATACAATGGCTCAGAGATAAAACATACAAGAGATAAAACATATGGCACATCAAACGTGTTTGGATGAGACCTTCAGTATTTAATTAAGAATAAAACATTCACAGCTCAGGAACGGTTAGCTATACACGCAGCGCAACATAGCAGGGGTCACAAAATAGAGTATCCATTACTGATACAATAAGATTGCAGCTGGTAAGGAGAAATCATGCAGGCAGCTTTATTATTTAAATGATTTGCTATTGGAGAGCATTGTCGGCACAAGGAGGATTGAATAAATCCATCTTTTCAGAAAACGTCTACGGATTTTCAGTGGCCCGATATTCTCTGGACAAATGTTTAGAGTTTATAGCTGGATCAGGAGGTCATTATCATTTAGGAGAGAGATGTCAAGGTTTTCTTTTAACATAACCGCATAGTACAATTATTGGGTTTGACAAAACACCCATACACTTGGCAAGAAGGGTGCAATCATTTAGGAAATAGCTTTATTCATTTTATGGAGCCATTGTCCACACAATGAAATGAAAATCTGGAGGCCTATTTTCCCCAAATATTAGCATTATTAGCATGCCATACTCAGTCTCTGCTAATCTGTTACCTGTTGTCACTGATCCCACCAGATTACAGGGTTACGAAACATCTGATCTTTCATGATAGTGGAGATGTATGAAACCAGGCAAAATGTGTCCTCTGTTTTCAACGATGATAATGTCCGAATTCACCAGCAATTCACCAAATCTCTGTCACCCAGAACCTGAAAGAGGGATTCTGCTTCCCTCTCCAGCATTAGCCCTGTCTCAGGCTTGGTGAAATAGCACATTTTCTGTGAATGCGCAAAGAAGAAATGTGTGATTTTGGCAACTTTTTTGTTCATTTTTTACCAATGTGATTATTATTGAAATTCACATTAAAGCAGCAGCCCAAGCTGCCGTTTATTTAAATTTCCCTTTAATATGTGCATCAATACAATCCACACAATAAGTAATTAGCTAAGTTTCCGATCGGTCCTTTCTCCTGGGATCGATCGGCGAAGATTTGGCTCGGGGGTTCATTGAATGGCTGTCAGTGCTGCAGAAGAGGACCAAAGTTGCAAAGTTCTGTGAGCAAGATCATGTGACCAGGCAGTCACTAGATACAATTGGTGCACTGCTAGAGAGAGGGCAGGGCTCAAAAAGTGGTATGCCAGAGCGCGTTCCAGAAGAGGAAGGGGATGTAAATTTGTAAATGGTTGCTATAGAAACAAAAAAGACTTGTTACATTATAATACATTCAAAATGTAATTGAGTTGTTTTTTAAAAAAAATGCTACAAGTATTTTCTCAGAGTACAGAGCTGATTTATTTAAAAAAAAAAAAACCATGTAGGATATTGCTTAGTCTACAGCTTTAAACAAAAAAGTGTGAACCCCTTTTGGACACATTCGCACATCTCTAATAACAAATAGGCCGCACTGATTCTTGAGTGTTTTCTGCAAGCACACAGACATTCCCAGTCCACCCCTTCACTGTGGAGTATACAAAATGCTTTGGTTCATTGTCAGCTCCTTCATTCACATACAGTACAACCAACCCATTCATTCTAATTTCCCAAACTGCTGGGATGCCTCACAGCTGTGACACCTTCTGAAGAGACCTCTGTGTAAGATCTCTTCATTCTCCCGAAAACACTGACACTTCCTTTGTAAAATTCTCTTTGAAGTTGTTAGCAAACATGCAGTACAAACACTGTCTGAATATGGATTACCTCTCACTTCCACTTAGTTTAATAGGGATGGCAAAGCAAGGCACAATTGGGGAACATAATATATCCCCAAAGGGAGGGGGATTAGATATGAAAACATCAGCACCAATAATGCTTGGATGCTGGTATTATTAAATCATTTATCATTGCGTGAACCTTAAAAGCCTTTGATGTTACCAATTAAATTTTAATGCGAAAATGTAAATGCGTAAAATAATAAATAAACCTAATAATAGTGCAATGGTATTAAATACATCTAACTGTACTCCAACATCCATACTGTACTAACATCCATGCACAACCTTTCAGTACACACATTGTAATATGCAGCAATGCTGAAACATGGCTATCCCCTAAAACCCCTGATGCAAATATTGCCATTCAGGGATACTCCATTTTTAGGAGTGATAGGTCAAAGAGAGGAGGAGGGGTGTTGTTTTATATTGCAGACACATTACAATTTACACTGTTAAATTGCCCACAAAGCCCACCCTCTTTTGAAATTCTAGTTGGCAAAATCTGCCCCCTTTTCTAAGCCCATCTTGCTTGCTGGCATCTACCGCCCCCCTAAAGCCCCTCTACAATCCCTGACTGATATCACCCAATTTCTTGGCTCCATTTCCTCTCTGAATGAGAAGAGTGAGCTGCTAGTTCTTGGGGATTTCAACTTCAGTTGGCTTGACCCTAAAAACCACAAAATCCAGATACAACTCAAGTCACTTAACCTATCGCAACTCATTTCCCAACCCACACGGATAAACCTGAAATCGCATAACCATTCCTTGCTAGACTGGATTCTCTCCTCAAACCCTAGCAGAATCCAATCCTCTGGCATCCTTCCTGATATTTTCAGTGACCATGCAATAGTGTACTGTGTAAGAAAAATTAAACCGCCCCATTCAAGCCCTAAAGTTCTCCTCACTAGAACATTTAAAAACTTTAACCCACAACAGTTTCTGGATGACCTTACCAACTGCCCATGGCACAGAATCGATTTAATTCCCGACCCTGATTCTGCGCTCGACTATTTCCAATCCGAGTTCTTAAAACTCTGCGATACCCATGCTCCACTACGCAAAATAAGGGTACGGGGGGCCCACCTTCCATGGGTTACACCTGAGCTTATAGCACTCTACCAGTTCAGGGATGCCTTGTGGAAAAGCTACAAAGTAACTGGCACTACCAAGGATCTCAATCACTACAGATGCATGCGGAACATGTGCACAAGGCAAACAAGGCTTGCAAAAGCACAATATTACTCTGACAATCTCCACCAGAATACATCAAACCCAGCTAACTTCTGGAAGGTTATCAACAATATATTCCAGCCTCCTAACCATCAACAACCAAGTAATATCACTAAGGGGGATATTACTCTGACAAACCCCACTGACATTGCAAATGCATTCAATGATTACTTTGTGGGGTGTGCCACTAACTTATTAGCGAAACGCAGCCCAAACCACAAACCTGAATCTCATCCTGGGAGTACCCCTACAGTCCCACCCCCTCCCAACACTGCCCAGCAGTATCACCTGCTGCTGGTTTACTTCGTTGACTCATTCAGAAAGCGGAAACCAGCACACGAAGAAGCATAAGCATGTGCTCAGCAGGAGTTCTCCTAGTAGCTCGGATCAGCACCACCAGAAGGTCCTCAGTAAACTTTGTGATTCGATAAGTATGGACTGAGAATACTGTCCACCGTAATAGAATAATGATTCCCGAGAGTAATGTGTGTCCCCAACAAGGGTCCACCTGAGACAATAGGGCATTATGGATGTTATACAGGAGAATGACAATACTATGGGAAACAAGCCAAAGTACTTCCCCAGAATAGGAGAGAGGGTACCAGGGGAAGAAGCACAGAGTAACCATATTGTTTGACACCAGCTAATATCTGAAATAAAGTCCGTCTTTTCAATGGCGACGATTATTAAAGGATGTGAATAAAGCTCTTTTTTGGGCTATTAAAAGTTCCAGGCGCCCATCATTGTCCTATCTGCATTTCCATGCCCAGCCTGCACCAGCCCCCTGCACAGGTATGAGAGATTGAGCACTGCCAATGTATATAGTTCAACTGAATGTAAACTCCTTTAGAGATGAGCAAGGAGGGTTATATGTACTAAAGCTATTTTGTAACAGAGAAAGTGTGCTTTGATGCATTGCACCATTTTTGTTAAGCACAGTTGTACATTTATAGAAGCCAGGAAGTTACTCCACTTTAAACTTAGCGAGGAGGGGAGGGAGTTTATTTCAATTGGAGGGGGGAGATGGGACACTCAAGGTTCACAATTTGGCACATCAAAATCTGTGTGTCATGTAACTCCTCCTTAACGCCTCTTGTTGACACTCATGAAAATGAAAGCAGATGCACATGGGGCAAAAATGTATTTAAAGACCCTGACAACCCTCGGTGCAACTATCACCATCCAGGGATACTCTATTTCTAGGAAAGATAGGTCAAAGAGAGGAGGAGGGATGTTATTTTATATTGAAGACACCTTACAATTGACTCTGCTAAATTGCCCCCCAAGCCCACCCTCTTTTGAAATCCTAGTTGGCAGATTCTGCCTCCCCTTTTCTAAGCCTGTTCTTATTGCTGGCATCTACCCCCCTCCCACTAAAGCCCCAGTGCAATCCCTGACTGATATCACCCAGTTTCTTGGCTCCATGTCCTCTCTGAACAAGAAGTGAGAGCTGTTAGTTCTTGGGGATTTCAAGTACAATTGGCTTGACCCTATAAACAACAAAATCCAGGTACAACTCAAGTCACTTAACCTAACATAACTCATTTCCCAACCCACATGGACAAACCTGAAATCTCACAACCATTCCTTGCTAGACTGGATTCTCTCCTCAGACCAAGCACAATCCAATCCTCTGGCATCCTTCCTGACATTTTCAGTGGCCATGCAATAGTGTACTGTGTAAGGAAAATCAGACAACCCCAATCAAGCCCTAAAGTTCTACTCACTAGAACATTTAGAAACTTTAACCCACAACAGTTTCTGTCTGATCTTACCAACTGCCCTTGGTACAGAATCGACTTAATACCTGACCCTGATTCTGTGCTTGATTATTTCCAATCAGAGTTCTTAAAACTCTGTGATACCCATGCTCCACTTCGCAGAATAAGATTATGAGAGTCCACCTTCCGTGGGTTATAACTGACCTTATAGCGCTCTACCACCTTAGGGATGCCTTGTGGAAAAGCTACAAAGTTACAAAGTAACGGGCATTACTAAGGATCTTGATAACTACAGATGCCTGCGCAATATGTGCACAAGGCAAACAAGACACGCAAAAGCACAATATTACTCTGACAATCTTCACCAGAATACATCAAACCCATCTAACTTCTGTAAAGTCATCAACAATATATTCCAGCCTTCTAGCCAACAACCATGTAATATCATTAAGGATGAAATTACTCTGACAAATCCCACTGACATTGCAAATGCTTTTAATGAATATTTTGTGGGGTGTGCTACTAACTTATTAGCAAAAATGCAACCCAAACTACAAACATGAAGCCCAATCTGGGAATACCCCTATAGCCCCACCCTCTCCCAACACTGCCCACAATTTTCAAATTGTTCCAGTATCTGAAGAGATTACACAAGCGCTCCTCAAATGGAAACTGAGCAGCCAATGTGGATCTGACCTAGTGCAATCAAACTTCCTACGACTTGGTGCCCCAGCCACTGCCATACCGCTTGCTTCCCTAATCAACTCTATTTTCTCTGCAGGCCATATCCCTAAGACCTGAAAAACTGCCAGAGTTGTCCCAATCTTCAAAAGTTGGTACAAAAACACTGTCTCAAACTACAAGTCAGTCTCTCTTCTCCCAATACTGTCCGGAGTCATGCAAAAATGTGTTCACTCCTAATTAAGCGATTACTATAACAAGACAAATTTCCCTAGCCAATTCCAATCTGGCTTCTGCCCCAAACAAAACAAAAAGTGTTTATTGCACAACTCACTGGTGCAATATTCCTAAATTTTGCAAAGGCTTTTGATACTGTTAATCACGCTATCTTGCTAAACAAACTTTAGTGCTCTGGAATAGGGAAACATGCTTTAAACTGGTGTAGCCAGGTCCCTCTCTTATCTCCTGGCTGCGTGAGGGGGGGGGCTGTTCTACTGTGCGGTGCAGGGAGCAGGCGAGCGGGTCGCCGGTGTTCCAGCAAGGGGCACTACCATGTTAGTACCGCGCATGCGCAGAAGCAGTTGCGCATGCAAATAGGTTTCCCAGTGCAGCAGCCATCTTGCTACACCTTGCGCATGCGCAGGAGGTCCTGTAGTGGCGGCCATTACACCCAAGAGCCCTGCAGGAGAACTACAACTACCATGAGCCTCTGGGAGTAGGGAAACATGGGCTGCAGCAGCCAATAGCGTGGCCGGATCCCCCTGCAACTTAGTGGATACATTTGGCGCGCTGAGGACACCACGTCAGTCGGAAGAGGGAGCTGGCCAAGTAGGTAATGTTTCAGGGCCAGTGGCTCTGAGACTAGGCCTAGTACATTCCCCTTTAGGCCCCAGCTAGGCCCGACTCACAGTAGCTTGTGGTTACTTCAGGGAAGGCCCCTTAGATAGGGGCGCTTCCCCACTTTACTGTCTAGTGTCAGGGACACAGTGAAGACACCACACAGTGATTGCGGCCTGTGGTCTGAGACCAGACCACCTCCGTTGCAAGAGACTCTGGTGATATTATCCACGCCGGAATTCACCCCACACGGAGGCGGACCCCATCGCGGACGACGACAACGTTGGATCAGACGAATCCTCTTGTTAATCTGCATTACCCGGGTGCTGGATGCCCCGGGCAGGTACCCAACTAAGTGCACCAACACTTCATGGGATTGCGCTATCTCCTACGTTTGGGTGGGCCTTGATATTGGGAAAGGGACATCAGGGTATTGGTGCCTTGCACCCAATGTACTTTGGGGACACTCATTGGTGGTATCAGGTTGGGGTCTATTGCACTTTGTGATACAGGGTACTATTATAGTGTGTCCAGTAAAGGTTGTTAGTATATGCTCGAGTGTGTGTATTATTATTATTGTTGTTCCTCTAAGGGGCTCATCCCACCAAGTTGGGATCCCTTGCAGGTGGAGGCGCTGTCACCAGTCGGATCCGGTACACCCCAGACTCCCAGCGGCGGAGTTTCAGGCCTCCTGTGAGCCACAGGTAATGCACCACACACACAGTAGCCGCCATATCTCCAATAGGGTGTGGGAAAGTGCACTACACTGGTTTCATTCCTACCTATCAGGCAGATCCCAACATGTGTCCATCTCAGGCTCTAACTCCAACCCCTTGGGTATCGCCTGTGGTGTCCCACAAGGCTCTGTTCTGGGGCCCCTACTCTTCTCAGTCTTCATCAATGATCTACATACAGCTTGGAAGGGAGCTTCAATACACATGTATGCGGATGACATAATCTTATATGCACACAGCCCTCGCCTCTCTGACCTTGAACACGTACTTCAATCTGATTTTTTGAGACTTGAAAATTGGATTTTCCAAAACAAAATGTTTTTACACACTGACAAGACTGTAACAATGGTATTTGAGACCAAGGTTAAATTTCTAAAGTTACCAATGACGGAGCTTTAGATCAGAACCAGCTCTAATACCATCCTAACTCCTGTTACTAGTTTTAAATATCTGGGCATATGGTTTGACTCCCATTTAACATTTGGGTGACACATTGATACGCTGACATCCAAAACCTATGCCAAACTAGTTACAGGTGTACTTTATAGGAACAAATCCTCGCTAAGCCCGCTAGTCAGAGAACAGCAGTTGCAAGTACCGATTATAGACTATGGGGATTTGAACAAGCTCCTCACCCCTACCACACGCAGCACTTATCATCTGAGATCTGACTCCAAGGGATTTTTCATAGTCCCACGGTTCAACAAAGTATCCGACCGCTCCTCCTCTTACCGTGCACCTAGGGTTACCAGGTGGCTTCTCACAAAATACTGTACACAACAGTGAAAAATGTGGCGTGCTTGAAAAGTCGGTAGGGAGATATGTTATTTATAAACATATAGACCGCTATGTAATTTTTTCTAAATTTCACTCCACGTATGCACCAATTTACACGATTTCATATTCTATTTCGTAAAACATTCTGGGAAAGGTTTGGGGATTGAGCGCGATCCCAGCATTTTTTTTACAAAATAGAATATGAAATGGAGCAAATTGGTGCATATATGTAGGGAAATTTAGAAAAAAAATTACATAACGGTCAGATAATTTATAAATAACATACCTGCAGTCATACATGGTGAGTTATACTGATCTTAATGCTTCTCTCCCACTACTTCCAAGATTGTTACAACCCCCGTCATCCTCTCACACCTTCACCCCCTCTTCCTTCCTGACAATCACCCACTCTTCCTCCTCCTTCCTCACCACCACCCCCTCCTTCCTCACACCTCATCCTCCTTCCTCACACCACCATCCCCCTCTTTTCTCCTTCCTCACCACCTCCTTTTTCATCCTCTCTCCGCCTCCTGGTATCTTACCTGTAGAGGCAGGGATGGAGTGGAGCTCTAATCTCCTCTCCCACATGCAAAGCTGGAAGGAAACTACATTTCCCAGCATGCAAATGGAGGAGCTGTGCATGCTCCTTAATGACGTTGAGCCCATCCATAGGTTAGTCTTCTCCTTGGCTGGGAGGGGGGATGAAGCCGCCCGTTGCCCTGGTTACCAGACGCTGCACCCTGGTTCTGAATCCGAGGTAAGAGCGGGGGCGCTGCACCCGGCCACCCTTCACACTCCCACTACCCACACATCCAGGGAGGGGAAATACCCGACACATACATGTCCAGTATTACCTCCTATTTTTTACCAGACAGATCGGCAAAATACCGGTCTGTCCAGTTCAAAACCAGACACCTGGCAACCCTATGTGCACCCCACAACTGGAACAACCTACCTGAGATGCTCAAAACCGCCATTAGTCTAAGTTATTTCAAAACTAAAGCTGTCTTACATTTTAACGTGGTTTGTAACTGTTACACATGCCTATAACTTACTTTATCTTTATCTGTTTAAGCAATGTATTTAATGTATAACCCTGTTTACCTAATGTAATGCAATGTCTTTATACATAATGTATGTAGCACCTTTACCCCCACCTTCTGTGAGATTCGGTCGCTACCTAGTTTCTCAGTGCTGTGCATATCTGTGAGGCAACAGTAGGCCTCTGAGTTGCTCCACGATGGTGTGGGGAGAATCAGGACAGGCTTTTTGGGTGCTTCATTCTCTTTGGCAATGCCTCCAGTCAGTGAGGCTCCTGGGTTTGCAGGATGGACCATGCTGACACTTCTTTGTCCCAAGGCAGTGAATCAGAAAAGCATACGGTTTAATGGATGTTTATTGCATATTTCAGATCTCACAGCATGCCTTGCTTCCCCTGGTAGGTTACCTTAAGGCCTAGTGGGATACAGGGTAGATGTTGTCACTCCACAGGGGGAGGAAAGTGAACACACTGACTTCTGGGAGAGTGCCAGTATATACCCTGGGGGGTTGGGCTTGTAACCCGGCCCCAAAACAGGGCAGGTCTGATACTGACAGGCATCACATCAACTGCATGTGACCCAGCCAGTATCCTCCCCAGGCTGACACCCTCAGGTTGTTGCTAGGCTGCCCTTGGATACAGTATGTGTATCCGAGGCTGCAATAACAAACTAGGCCTTCATGAGCAATTAAACCCTCCAGTGCCTGTCCCTAGCAGGACTTATGTTAGGGGCCAAAGGAAGGGGATAACCTGTTCACCGAATGTATCCATGTATGTGTACCCATGTATTTGTCATAATAACTCTATGCCCAGGACATACTTGAAAACGAGAGGTAACTCTCAATGTATTACTGCCTGGTAACACATTTTGCAAATAAAATAAATTATAGCAAAGAAACACTATGACACTATTTTCATCAGTGGTGCTCCATAATTGCTCCAAAATTGCCTTACTGCATATCCCCTCATACGTTTTTTTTTCTAAAGACTAGAGGTCAAAAGGATTAGAAAAAGTAAAAAAAAAAAAAAGAACATTTAGTTATGCAGCCAAACATCAGCAATACAACAATGGGAAATAATCTTTTAAAGGATTATCTTACTTCACTAATGTCTTTAAATAAGATGGTTTATTGTGAGAAAAGCATGTTGAGAGACGCAGGTAGCAGCGTTTCAGGTTCTGCTAAAGCCTGAAGCAGGGAAAGATAAGAGACAGCCTTGAGGAAGGTGCAGGGGTTAAGTAAAAAGATGTTGCAGAAAAAGTGTGGGCTTTGAGTGAGAGGAGGCGAATATTATAAATTATATGTAATTTAATGACAGCCTGCAATCCATCTAGTGCCCTAGAGGACCAATAACACAACTAAGAATTCAATGAGAGTGAGAGTCAATAAAACATGCAGTACTTCTGTCTTGACTGCTGGAGTATTTTACTGTTCAGCAGAAGGTCACACACTCCCTGGAAGAAGCACAGTGCTCTGCTCACTACAGCACTTAGGGCTCTATGCAGTAAGCGCCGAAAAAGTGCAATCGCCAAGGGTTGCCGATAGGCCTTATTTTGGCGATTTGCCCTCGCAGTATTCTGTAAGGGCCGAATCCATGCCGATCCCTGCTGAATCACTGCGAAAGCAAAACTGCCGATGAGCCTGTGCCGAAACAGCCTGGCTCCCGATAACCTGCCGATAGGCCTTTTCTGCCGATTGGTGTTTGCAGCAGAGAGAGACCAGCCGCTCTCTCAGCGCAAACATCGGCAAAATATAAAGTATTTATAAACAACTTTTATTCATAGTGTACATGTGCAGGGGGTCTCCCGAGCTGAACCGCATTGGTTTCAGGTCCGGGGACCCCCTGCTTCCAGAGATACAGGCCCCTTTATGAGGTGCCGGTATCCCTCTGCATTTAAAGGTCCCGATCACTTGACCGCGGAATGTAAACAAAGCAGAGGGATACCGGCACCCCATAAAGGGGCCTGTATCTCGGGAAGCAGGGGGTCCCCGGACCTAAAACCAAAGCGGTTCAGCTCCGGAGACCCTCTGCACATCTACATTATGAGTAAAACACATTTATAAATAAACAATCATTCCTTACCTTTGCGGCTATGTGCTACGGTAACGAAGCACATGAATGTATTTTTCATAATAGTGTACTGTGAGCAGGGGTCCCCTGAGCTGAACCGCATTGCTTTGTGGACCAGGGACCCCCTGCTTCCCGAGTTACCGGCCCCGGTATGTGTCATCGGGTGGCAGTGTCGCCGCCATCTTTATAGCACCCCATTCGCGCCGTGTCCGCTATAAATATGGCGGCGACACTGTAACCGATGCCCCAAAATGGGGCCTGTAACTCGGGAACAGGGGGTCTCTGAGCCACAAATCAATGCGGTTCAGCTCAGGGGACCCCCTGCTCCCGCACAATATTAATAAAATACATAAATGCTGCTTTATTACCATAGCGTATAGCCGCTAAGGCAATGAAGGGGTTAAGGCAGAATAGCATGTTTATTGGGGACATTTGCCCCCAATAAACATAGCAATAAACAATATACACCCCCTGTGTATTTAAAATACATAAACACCAATAAATACATTAAATACATATAGCACTCACTCATTTCCGGCTGCCACGATGAAGGCCATCCTCATCTTCATCCTGCCCATGCCCCCTCCGCTGCTGCAAAACAGACACAGGAATGAAAACATCCAATGTAATGTCCCCTAACCCCTTAATCATCATAGCGGTTATTAACCGCTACAGTCATTAAGGGGTTAACCCACCCTCACTCACCACTCGGGACGCCTACATACCCTCCCACACTAACCCCCCCACCCCGTGAGGCCTAACCACCCTCACCCACTACCCACAAGAGAGGCCTACCCACAAACCGTTGGGGAAAATACCCTCCCCCACCCCCAGTACCCAGAATAAAAACAATACACAGCCCCACAATAAGCATCATTCTATTTATTAATACATTACCCACACCCTGGGGTCCCCATAAATGCATGATTTATCCTTTTACAAACAGGGTTCATAACACAGCCCCACGCGAGTCCCCGGTGGGCTGGCGGGGCACCTGACAGACCTACAGGGTACCAGCAGCTCGTTTCAAACAGGTTCTGGAGGCCTGTTGGTGGGTCCCGCCAAGCGCCATGGCCCCCAGGTGGTCTCCTTGGGTCACCGTGGGCCACAATTGGGTCCCCACGGTAGACCCGCGGATGTCTGGGAGCCCCGGGTTAGACCCACAGGTATCTGCGGGGCCTCGGGTGGTTCCCACAGGGGTCTGGGGAACTCACGAGTGCTCACTACGGGTCCGCGGTTCCCCCACAGATGTGGGACCACCGCTTCATCCCCGCACCTATGGGTCCGCGGTGCCCCCACGGATGTGGGACCACCGCTTCATCCCCGCAGACTACGGGTCCGCGGTGCCCCCACAGATGTGAGGCCACTGCTTCATCCCCGCAGGTGTCACCCGTGGAACCACCAGCCGGTTCCCCTTGAGATACCCGAGGAGACCGCAGGTGGTCTCCAGAGGTCTCACGCAGAACCACGGAACAAACCCTGAATGTAAAAAAAAATAAACCTGGCCTATACATTCAATACATACACCCCCCCCCCCCCCCCCAACAGATAGACATCCCACGCTCTGATTGGCTACTTTACCATGTGAGGACGGCCATGTTTCTTTTAATGACGCCATCTTAAAGGCAATTGAAGCAAAGCCATTCTGATTGGCTGTGCTTTCATTGCCTTTAAGTGACGTCATCATTTTTTTTTTCTCGGCCAAAACACATGATTTTCATGGCCCAATCAGGGCCGTGGGAACCGTGACGAAAATGTGACGTCATAGGCCTTTAAAAGCCTATGTCGTCTCATTTTGAAGCAAGACGCCGAGGACATTCATTTGCATAATGTATATGGTGCATAGATTGTATGCATCATATATACAATGTAAATGCAATGTTTTGATTGTCATTTGAGGTTTTTGATTGGCATTTGAGGATTTTGATTGTAAGATCAGATAGGATTATTAAAGGAAATTGATTTTATTGTAGTGTGTCTGTATGGAGAAGTGTTATTTGTAGTGCAGCATGTTTTTGATAACCCTTCTACATTTATTTGTATATTGGTTCATCATGTGTGTGTATCTCTCTCTCTCTCTCTCTCTCTCTCTCTCTCTCTCTCTCTCTCTCTCTCTCTCTGTGTATATATATATATATATATATATATATATATATAGTTGCATGATGAAGCCACTGTTCAAATGAATGGGTGAAGGGTGGGAATAGGGCCAGTGTGGCTTAACCCCTTAATTACCTTTGCGGTTATAATTCGATAAGGTATTTAAGGGGTTAATTGATATCTGAATGTAATTGCAATGTATTGGCTTTGTATTGGCTATGTATTTTGTGGGCAACGAAAGACCAGGATATTGCTGGCGACGGGGGCTTCTTATTGATGAGGTCAGTAGTACTTTATTTATTTGAATATGCTAGTTAATGTGTTTAATTATGGGCAAATAATCTATTATCCCTATCTGGATAATAGTTATTTTGCACATTATTGTACTGTAGGTGTTGGGGGGGGGGGGATGTATGTATTGAATGTATAGGCGAGGTTTATTTTTTTTACATTCAGGGTTTGTTCCGTGGTTCTGCGTGAGACCTCTGGAGACCACCTGCGGTCTCCTTGGGTATCAGGCTGGTGGTTCCACGGGTGACACCTGTGGGGATGAAGCGGTGGCCTCACATCTGTGGGGGCACCGCAGACCCGTAGTCTGCGGGGATGAAGCGGTGGTCCCACATCCGTGGGGGCACCGTGGACCCATAGGTGCGGGGATGAAGCGGTGGTCCCACATCCGTGGGGGCATTGCGGACCCGTAGTGAGCACTTGTGACTTCCCCAGACCCCGTGGGAACCACCCAAGGCTCCGCAGACACCTGTGGGTCTGACCCGGGGCTCCCAGACATCCGCGGGCCTACCGTGGGGACCCAATTGTGGCCCACGGTGACCCAAGGAGACCACTTGGGGGCCATGGCGCTTGGCGGGACCCACCAACAGGCCTCCAGAACCTGTTTGAAACAAGCTGCTGGTACCCTGTAGGTCTGTCAGGTGGCCCGCCAGCCCGCCGGGGACTCGCGTGGGGCTGTGTTATGAACCCTGCTTGTAAAAGGATAAATCATGTATTTATGGGGGGGCACACGGGGTGGGTAATGTATTTAATATATAGAATGATGCTTATTGTGGGGCTGTGTATTGTTTTTATTGTGGGTACTGGGGGTGGGGGAGGGTATTTTCCCCAACGGTATGTGGGTAGGCCTCTCTTGTGGGTAGTGGGTGAGGGTGGTTAGGCCTCACGGGGTGGGGGGTTAGTGTGGGAGGGTATGTAGGCGTCCCGAGTGGTGGGTGAGGGTGGGTTAACCCCTTAATGACTGTAGCGGTTAATAACCGCTATGGTGATTAAGGGGTTAGGGGACATTACATTGGATGTTTTCATTCTTGTGTCTGTTTTGCAGCAGCGGAGGGGGCATGGCCAGGATGAAGAGGAGGATGGCCTTCATCGTGGCAGCCGGACATGGGTGAGTACTATATGTATTTAATGTATTGATTGGTGTTTATGTATTTAAAATGGGCACATTCACTATTATCCATTTGTGGATAATAGTAATTGTGGCCATTACTATACTGTATGTGTTAAGGGGGGGGGGGGGTATTTCTTTATAAGTATGTATATGTTTTGACATTAATTTGGGGGGGGCACATAATTGGCACTGCAGGCCTGCGGGTAATACCCGAGGGCCCCTGCCGGCCTATAGTATCATTGATGTGCATTTATGTGTATGTTAGGGGTTATAGGGGTTGTTGGGGTTTTATATATATATATATATATATATATATATATATATATATATATATATATATATATATATATATATATATATATATATTATATATTTATATATATATATATATTATATATTTATATATATATATATATTTATTTATTTAGATATATTTATTTATTTATTTAGTGTGGGGCTGCTGTGTGTGATTATTTTTTATTGTGGGTAGCGGGTGTGGGTGAAGGGGGTATTAGCCCCAACGGTGGTTGTTTAGAGCTTGCGGGTGGGTAGCGGGAGGCCTTAACCCCTTCATGACCGTAGCGGTATTAACTGCTACGGTCGTGAAGGGGTTAAGTGCACCCGCAACCCCGCCCCGCAAGCCCTAAACAAACAACAAGGGCCAATTACCCCCTTCACCCACCCCCGCTACCCACAATAAACCTGGCACGGCGGGTTAACCCCTTCATTGCCTTAGCGGTTAGCCGCTAAGGTAATGTAGTGGTCTGTACATGCATTTTTCCTGCCTCGGACGCATGCCGGGGGTCTCTGATGCTGGTATTAATGGGTATCAGTTCCGGAAACCCCCGGCATCAATCCCAGGCAGGAAAAAAGCCTGATTTTTTCTAAGTGTCGTCCTTGCCGATGCTTCTCCTCCACCAACTTGCCAACTTTAGTTGGCGGGCTGGCTTGCCGAAAAACTCTCCATTCTGGAGTGCCGATCAGCAGCGAAAAGCTGATCGGGGCTCCTTGAATTCAGCCGAGTTCAAAAAGTGCCGATAAGTGGCTTATCGGCACCCGGCTGCCGATAAGTTTTTATCGGCAACAAAAATTGCCGATAATTCCCACTTATCGGCGCTTACTGAATCGGGAGGGCAAATTTGCCGAAAAAATGGCGATAAACAGCTTATCGCCGCTTACTGCATGAGGCCCTTGGTTACATTTGTTACCTTATCTGAACTGGGTTACCTCTAGACATTTTTCTAGAAGACCCTCTTGTTGTTTTCCCCCAGACAGGGATGGAAAGATCCATATTTATTTACCATTATTATTTCTGACAAACCAATAAGAATAGCGAACGTAGCCACAACGCATTTTCCTTCATCACCGATTGGGTCACATAGTTCTGATAAATATGCCAGATAAGATAACACTTGCCGAACACAGTAAGTCCGGGACATTTATGCTCTGAGTCCCTCTCATGTTCAAATGAGGTAGAATAAAACTGGGAAGGGGCGTTCCCCTTTTCAGTGATGTTTTTGAATGAAAAAAATATTCTGGAAGCCAAAGCAAGCTATAATAAATAATCCATCATTAAATGCGGTAGGAAAACGTGCATCACCTCCCTATCAATATTTTAGCATTATTCCATCATTACATAGAATTATGTAAAAATACCCAATGCTACATCCAATGTGACAAAATACATAGTTAGATACCTCAATGTTGGTATTCTCATGAGTAAGGGTCATTTAGTTAAACCCTTTGGCCAAAGCGTTATAAGCCTGCAAGCCACGTCAAGGCGTGACCAATATGCAGGTCCTAACACTACCTAAGCAAATTCTCATTTATTTCTGCTGGAGGGAGAATGACCTCTGTGGGTCTGTACCTCACAGGAACATGAAAAAAAAAACTTCTGGGGTTAGAGCTTGCTGGGATTGTGTGTTTATTAATTACATAGAATTTGGTAGATCAGAACCAGTTGGACCACCTAGTTTGCCAATTTTCCCATCTGCTGAGAAACCTAGACTGTTAGTTCCTTGGCTTTCTTTTACATGTAATACATCCTTGTGTCTATCCCCAAGCCGTTTTGAATTCCCTTATTGCATTACTGTATCTTCCACCACTCACTATATGGCGTTTCTTGCTACTCTGTAAGATGGTACTGGCAACTCAGTTACTGGGTGTTACCCATGAAAATAGCCCTGCAACTACTCCTCATCAACTAACACCAGCCATGTTGAGCCATGCTACGGAAAAGCGTCAGGGAAGGCTGGACGTACTGCAGCTCTCGTCTTTAACGTGGAAGACATTTTCGGGTCAATTATTTAAAAAAAACAGCGTTTTCTAAGAAACCAAATGAGAAGAATAAAGGTGACTGTCACAATGTTGATGTTCAAACAAGAAAAGATGGTACTGATGTTTTAACGTTTGGACATGTTTCCGATGGTGTGACACAGATTTCCATTCACGGGTGCGTTACAGCGCTCAGATTAAATTAATTTTTAATAGCAGGATGTTTAAATTAGAAACTTGGTAACAGTACAGCAGCAGCAAGGCCCTTCTTTGCTGCTACAACAGAGACACTCTGAAAAATTGGTTTTGTTTCTGTGCCAATTGTAGCAGCCTGAGGTGAGGAGTCTCTCTCTGAACTGGCCGTACGAGGGATGGTACCAGCATCAAAAGGCACGTTGCCATTAGCATGTAACTGAATGTGCCAGAAACCAATAACTCCCAGCACAGAGAGATATGGGCACAATACCAAGAAAGCATCTGCAGGCAGGCATTATGCACCAGCAGTACTACTACATGTATTTCTGCTATTTTAACCCCTTCGGTGCTGGGTGGTGTGGCTAAATCAGGATTGTCCAACATTCAAGGACTGAAGTGCCAAATTGTTTCTTAGCAGTGTTATTTGAGTCACTTGTTTGGGTTCGGGCTACAGTGTGGACAAGTGATCAGCCATATAATATAGCACAACCCCATTTCCTATTTTGTATTATCTATTCCTCTCCGTTTTGCTCTTGATCTCCCATGGCCGCGCTCTTTTTTTAGTACTGTACATCATGTTCAGTTATTTAATTGGTTGACTTCCTACTTTGTCCTCATCATCAGTGTCAAGATCTGGATCCCAAATACAAAAACCACTTGTGAGCACATTCACGTCTCAGACAGGTCAGCAACCCTGCTTTTCACCATTATCACCTAGCATACATTGCTTCCACTGCAGCCAGGGACCCTGGGAAATTACATGCAAAGGAGCACACAGTGTCACCTTTTAAATCGGGATGAAAATTCCTTGGTGACTGCAACCTAAAGGATGGCAGTTGGATACACCTTTTTTTAATCATTGAAATGCACATCTTGTGATTTTCTTCTCATTCTCACCATATGCCGCTTTCCCTAGCCTTCCCTTCTCTCCATGTGTCCCATGGTCACTGATTCTTACTTGCTCATATTGCTGTATGTTTCTGTCTCTATGGCCAGTCACCTCTACCGTGTTCTTACTCTTTCTTTCAAGGGGGTTGTGTACATGTAGTGGCTTTCTACATCACTCTGTACAACATTCAATTTGCAATCCTGATTATTTCATCCCTTATATCTGGCACCTTTACCACATTTCACCCAATTCAGATGAAGAAATGCTGTCATTCATTTTGACCCGTACAGTAGTTGTGCCCAGTAACATCAGATAATGGTCTTCTGCTATCTTTGGTTAGCTGGACCTTCAAGGAAATGGGTGCAAGCTAAATTGTATGCATAGCGGTAATGAAGATTCGTGAATAATTTGTAGCAAGGCAACATGTTTCAGATTTCTCTCATGATTGTTAGGCCAGGACGATCCTATCAGCTGAGCCTCCAAGAAATGTTAAATCTGCCAAAAATCAAAACTCCCATTTCTAGGCACAAAGCCATGTAAGTATGCCATGAATGGATAATGCTAGGGACTAAAATATCAACCCAGAGTTTACCCCGTCATAGCCTCAGCAGAAATGAGTTTACTGTGGCTAATTATTTTTTTGTTTGTTTTATTTTAATCTCACATTTTATTGCAGATTTTATAACAAAATAGGGAACAGGATATGAAAGGGGAGGAAGGGAAAGACAAAAAAAAATGCAAATTAACAAAGGACAAATAAAAAACGTGCCTGGTTACACGAAGTGCCTTATGTCATACAGAGCTCACAAGCATAGTTGTGTAAATAATCAGACAAAGATATATAGATATAGATATACACACACACATACACTCCTCATGTGCTGACGAGCTGGGTTCATCCACATCCATGGTAATACACACACACACACAACCCCTGTAATCTCAAACCTCAACATATATATTTATGTCAATAAAGGAGTGCTATTGAGTATGTGACAATGTATAAACAAAAAAACATAGAATTAAATGCCACATCCAAGATGACAAGTCATATAGTTAAATACTTATTTGTACTTTTCTCATTAGTGAGGGTCACTTAGTTAAATTCTTTGGCCAAAGCATCGTAATCTTGCAGACCACGTCAATGTGTGCCCCCCTTTCCTGCCAGTCCTAACACTATCTCTCTAGAATGTTCTCTTCATCTCTAAAAGGAGGAAGAAGTCTTTATAGACTGGTCATTCATAGCTGCATCTCAGGACCTGCTATTTTAAAAGGTGGGCAGCTCTGCTGGCTGAGGTAGTCCTCGTTATCCAACAAGGTAGTCCTCGTTATCCAACGTTTCACTTTACAACGAATGGCATATCCAACGCTTTACAATGCAACCCTATGGGCCATTTTCCGACGCCAGAATGCGTTATCCTATGCCAGAATGCGTTATCCTATGCCAGAATGCGTTATCCTATGCCAGAATTCGTTATCCGACGCCTGAATGCGTTATCCGACGCCTGAATGCGTTATCCTATGCCTGAATGCGTTATCCGACGCCTGAATGCGTTATCCGACGCCTGAATGCGTTATCCGACGCCTGAATGCGTTATTCAACGCTCACCGCCACTGATTAACATGGGACTCACTTTACAGCGGTTTCACTATCCAGCGCTACTTCCAGAACGGGCTCCGTTGGATAACCGAGGACTGCCTGTACTATACAATATCATGCACTGACCTTGGCCCCTTGCAGACGCACTTACTAGAACACCCTCCTCCTGTCTCTGTAGGGTCTCCCCACTTACCACTTAGCTTGTAAACTCTCCAGGGCAGGGACTCCTTTTCCTATTGTTTTGTCTAATGCCCTTAATCCCACTATGTGTTATATTATTATGTCACGTGTATTACTGCTGTAAAGTACCTGGATGGCATTATATAAATAAAGCTATAATACATACACACAACATTTTGAAAGCATTTTCTTTCATTAGAACACAGATAGAGCTTTTACTGTAGCTATTCCTTCAAAAATACCTTCCCAGTCTTCCTGATCCATTTCCTCTCCCAGTGCTGCCTCCCATTTTAATATCAACTTGGGCTTGTCAGGGGATTCTGTTTTCAAGAAAATTTGTTACATTTGTAACCCTCCCTGCCCAGAATCCTAGGGAGGCTACATCAGT
Organism: Ascaphus truei; assembly: GCF_040206685.1. NCBI lineage: Eukaryota > Metazoa > Chordata > Amphibia > Anura > Ascaphidae > Ascaphus > Ascaphus truei. The sequence continues at coordinate 110,024,709 of NC_134488.1, read as the reverse complement.
GAATAGAGGGTGTTTACATCAGAATAGATGACCTTGTGCCAGGGTGCTGGATGTGGTCGGCTGGGCGATGATGATGAGGGGCGCCAGGAATTTTTATAGTACAACTTCAATCTTTATTCAATGTTCCCTGGCTTTGGAACACTTCATTCATATATACAATAAGGTTGAACATTGTTGTACATTGTTTCTTCCATACAGCTATCACTCTTGACATAGTTCTTCCCTGGGTGCCCTGTCGTAACACACCTGGGGGGTGCATGCACTTGTTATTGAGAAAAATACTTGTATTGGACCTTGTGTAGCTTGTTGAGCACTATCCGTATGATTCTGCTATTTCCGGCCCCTTCTGAGATCCTGGCCTCTTCTGGGGAGATTATTATTACCTTCCATTGCAGGTGTGGAACTGCTATTTCTTAAGGGGATATAAACTCTGTGTATGGTGTATCCGCTTGTGGGGCTTATCCCCTTACATCCCAGAGCCCTATCTAAGCAGCTTTCTGTGGCATGTCTGCATTCCCTCTCTGGGACATGCATATCTCTTCTTACCATTGTGTAGGGCACTGTCCCCAACTAGAACACAATAAACAGGGGGGCATAATCTCTCCTTTACTAGGGGAACTTTTCTCCTGCCTCTACTCCCCGAGGCTCCTGCTCTCCTCTCCTCCTGGAACCTGAACCTCTCAACAGTTCCCCTTACTCTTATCCCTCCTGTGATGCAGTTCCCTGTCTTGTCACAGGATGGAGCCCATAATCTACTGCTTACTATTAACTCCTTATATTACATTAGTAACCACCACAGGGGGGAGGGGGGGATACACATTGAAGATATCAAGCTCTTACGGTCACCGTTGCTGAGACATAGGTCTTCAAATGCCATCAATTTTGAATAAGGGGTTTTCACTCAAATAAAGTCCGTAACTAAAGAAACCTAAAGAAAGCTGAGTGATGTAGCCCTATTTCTGGCTACCGATTTAAAAAAATGTAACTCCATTATCCTCCCATAAATTGTGACCTGAACATCTCTAGGTGAGTTATCCGAGGGGTTTTACTCGGGATTTAAATTGAGGTAACATCAGAGAGGGTAGACTGGTCAGCTTGTACTTGTGACTAATTACTTTAAAGCCTTCCAGACACACATACATAATATGTATTAATTTCATTCATTTATTCATTTATAAAAATGTGTTACCAGGAAGTAATACATTGAGAGTTACCTCTCGTTTTCAAGTATGTCCTGGGCACAGAGTTATAACAATACATGGCTGGATTAAATGAACAGGGTTATACAGTACAGTCAATTCACAGATATTTCATGGACAGATAGAGTTGGAAAATGGGGTACAGGGGATATAGGCCTGATGAGTTTCAGATTGAAATAGAGAAGCTTTAACATCACCAAACATACATACATAACACACACACCTGTACCTCAGTGTGTGTGTGTGTGTGTGTGTGTGTGTGTGTGTGTGTGTGTGTGTGTGTGTGTGTGTGTGTGTGTGTGTGTGTGTGTGTGTGTGTGTGTGTGTGTGTGTGTGTGTGTGGATGACTAATCTTTACTTGGCATTTCCCAAGGTGCTGATGGGAAAGTCTGCAGACGGCAATAGAGTTGATTTGTTTTTAATACTTCTCTGTCCAAAACACAACGGACATATTTAGAGTTTTGTTTACTGCACTGCTTTAAATACACACAAAAATCAGAGCCAAGGTTTCCTCTGTCTTTAGGTCAGCAGAGATGTACACCATTCATCTTGTATCATTGCTAATAATGCCAGAAGGCTCACATTGCTTCTTTCCAGAGCATATTTTCTCAACCACTGGGAACAAAAAATATTTGATTGTTTTGCCTGCCCGTTTCCAGAGAATTAGCACTGCAGTCAATTAACTTCTGGTCTTGCTATCTATGTATTGCCTTCTTTTCATCTTCCCCCATAGATACAGAAGGCATGGGCAGTTAAGAGGGAGTGAAAGAACCACTGCATAGCCTTCTCTAAGCTCAAGGCTTGAGCTTGATACCAAATCCATAATAGCAGTTATATTTTCAATCCTTTTGCTGGTAAACATGTCATAAATGCTATTTTCAGCAGTGGTAGAGCCTCCATATAATTGAGTCTCTATGCCCTCCTGCATTCTCTTCCATTGGTCTTCCCAGCTTACTCCAATTCCATTGGTATCTCCACTCCACTCTCCACTATTTTCCTATTGGTTTCTCATAGGGGAATCACAGTCTTTAATTCCATTCTTCTCTCTCATCCCATCTTTCATACTCTATCCATGCATTACGGCCTTGCCCGCTTGTACAGCAATTCTGTATACAGTATCTACTCTCCAGACATTATCCCTGTCGCTAGTTCCCTTCCTCCACTCTAAACCATTTAACGTTGGGACTCTGCTTTTTATATGACAGGGTCCCATCTGTCACCTTGCAATTCTGCAACCTTCCAAGCAAACTATGTCAGCAGTCACGTGGGACACGAGTCATTTTCATCGAGATGTTCTCCAGCTGAGCTGCCTCTCAACTTTAATGAATAAATATAATATTGATAGTTCTTGGGTGCAAGATCTGGGGGAGGGGATCAATGAGATAGATGCATGGATTCAGAATAAACAGTTATCCAGCTATGTCTGTATTCCTATTTGGATTCAGCATTGTTGGATAGGTACAGTTGTTGGGATATGAGGACCGATAACCAGCGACATCCATTCTTGCAAAGCCTTTTACTGGAAACTGATTTTCTTTGGTCCTGGTGCTTTCTTTTTTTTTTCCTACCCCACCCCCAGTATAAGCTGCAATTGGACTAAGCTTTGCTGACAGATCGCTCTTCCTTCACCCTCTGGTTCATTAAACTGAGACCAAGCTGCCTCACAGATAATTGGCCAAAGAAGAGATTGATTTTGCTTCGCTATTTCTGGTTCTTAGTTTGCACGTGTGCAGGAACACACATGGAGAGTGGGCCTCCGACAGGGCAGCTGAGGGAGACCACAGGGGGTTTAAATGCCTGATGAAAAGAAGGCAGTAAGGAGCACTGTACAGTACAGTATGTGTGAGCACTGCACACCTGGGCATTGCTTCCGTAATCAGCTAATCAACGCAGCAAAGCCAGCTTCTGCTGTCAGATTTTGCACTAGTGGGTTGTAACTACATTCACTGAAATTGCAATGGTGCCGAAATACAGTTATCAAGGCAGTGGATCCATTTGTGGCTTTAAAAGTGCAGACAAAGCAGCTTTGATTTTACAAATAGTTCAGTCCTGTAGACACAGGAAGGGAACATCGAATAGTGTCCCAACATAAAGTAATGCGACTGGGGAGGGTGGGTTCTCTCCTGCCAAAATACCTGCATCAAAATGGCACTAAAGAAAGCAAAAGCAACTAGGGCAGGGGTATACAAATTCAGTCCTCAAGCGCCACCAACAGGTCAGGTTTTCAGCATGTCAGAATGACTGAGCCACTGATTGAGCCACCTGTGCTGAAGCAGGGATATCCCTAGTAGCTGGCCTGTTGGTGGCCCTTGAGGACTGGAGTTGGCCACTCCTGTACTAGGGGCTCAGAGACTTACTGTGACATGAATCCAACATCCCTGGGCTGCTCTGTAACCCAGCTCACCTTCACAGTTCCGCCTAGATTTACTAGAGGTTATATGTTGCTACGTTATAAAGGATTGGGACTGCAGCAATATTTGGAGGGAATTCCATCTTATTAACTAAGAATGATGTATTCATATGTGGGTTGTGATATTCCATCTCATGTAGTACGTACGTCAACAGAGTGGTAACTCAGCAACAAAGAACTATAGTGATACATATAAGTGTCAACTGTGCATTAATCAGGGCTCGCGATGTAATTGTGTGGGGGAGAGATTTAAGTGTAGCACTGTTTCCCCCCCCCCCCCCCAGTGGGAGATACACAGCCTATGCTACCTTGTGTGTGGTGTGATACCTGTTAGCGTCAGGAGAGCCGAGTCTGATCTGCGATGTAATGGAGATTAGGACAGGCTTAGGTTTGTTCTCTTGGTGTTCAGCGCCTCCAGCCATAGTGGGTTCCAGGGTATCCAGAAGTCAGTCCCCACTAATGTATTCTCTCCCTCCTGCCCAAGGACTAATACTTAGACAGGAGTGTCATAACAAGGGTCTTTTTTCAGCACGGCAGGCACCCACTGCAGATCTCCATACAGTGATGCAGAGTTTCAGAGGTCCCAGACCTCTGGATGGTGAAAGCCCCTGGTCTTAAAGGGCCACTGTGGCTGAATTTGATGATCCCTCAGTCCAAAGACTGAAGGTGAGCACGCTCATCATGCTATAGAAGAGACTGACAGCTCTCTGCCTCCTCTCTCTTCCAGAGAAGGAACAGGACTTTCTCTCTCTTCAAGAGCAGGACTAAACTAAATTGGCCACGCCTTCCTAGGAGGAACAAGAAGGGGCGGGCTCATGGTCTATACCTATACCAGATAGGCTTACACAGGCCATGAGTCACCACCTTACTTCTATCACTCATAGGAGGAGCATGAGGGGGGGGGTCAAAACCCACAGATTTAACCTGACTGCCTGCAGCTAGCAGGACTTACATAACAGGGGGAAAGACAGGTAGAAAGAGTCACACCATGTTACATAAGATATCACACTTTTTTTTTACCATATTGTTATGTAACATTCCTTTTAATCAAAACCCCACAGCAGAAAATAATTTCGCCCCTTTAATACCAATATATTGCAATGGTCAGGCCACTTTGTTTTTTATATATTAATACGTTCAAGATTGATAATATTATATTATATATTTTTATCATCTAGGTTGACTAGTGTTATTATACACATATACACATACATACACACAACTGGGGTTGATGATAAAAACTGCCACAACTGACTGGTTTAATAAGATCCAAACCACAATTGAGAGTTATCGAGACAACTTGACTAAATACAAATGTGACAAACTCAAACAGGTCACCACTGACTATAAGGATAGGAGGGTCTACAGATGGCTCCTTGGCTTAGGTGAACCAGGATCAGGAAGAGGGGGACAAAGAAGGACTTTCTCACGCTCAAGACGAGCGGGCATCACCGGTACTGGACAGAACACGAGTGACACAGGCGCTTAAGATGGGGAGAGGACACCCAAGGAGATGGTGATCTTCAATCTCTCATCCCACATGCTTTCAGCAGCAGAGTCAAGCGTTTTACAGAAAGGACTATCCTATGTTCCCACGAATGCGCAAAATCCATTTAAATGGGTGGTGGATATGTACAAACTGTGTCACCAACTATGCCTTAAGGACTTCTTCAACAGATCCGGGGAGGGACATCCTAGTCCTGATCACAAAGGTGACAGCACTCATAGGTTCAAAGCCAGAAGCAATTTTGACCCTCCAATAGTCAACCATAGCGTCTCTACATTTATGGGTTTATTGGAAAATGACACCAGGAAAAGGATCAAGAACTATAAAACGAGCTTCTCTAATCTCACAAGAGATGAAAAACAGGCTATTAAAACACTCCAGGGAAAGAAAGATATCATCATCATCAAACCTGCGGACAAAGGCGGGGGAATTATTATTCTGGAGGGGAGATTTTGAAACAGTTTAGTGATACTAATCACTACAAAAAACTACCGGCAGATCCCATGATCCCTTTTAAAAAAGAGATGGACTCCATTATACAACAAGGGATAAACAATAACTGGATCACTGAGGAGACAGGAAAGTTCCTGACCCAAAAATATCCACTGATTCCAGTTATATAAACACCCCAAAATCCACAAGTCTGCCACCACCCAGCTGGGATGACTGATCATATCAGCTAGGGGCTCTCTCTGTCACCCTGCTTCTCAGTATGTGGACGTTTTCCTGCAGGCCACGGTTGCCAAAATGGCATCTTATATCAAAGACTCCACCGTTTTTATTAATAAACTTGCAACCATCACTATTGACATAACGGACACATTCCTTGTGACTCTCGATGTCTCGAGTTTATACACGAACATCCCACATGAGCAAGGCATGGATGTTATTCACCAGCACCTCCAATTTTTTGGAACATGATGGCCCTCCAGTGGAGTTCATACTTCTCCTCATAGAGGTAATTCTACATAAGAACTTCTTTAAGTTCGAAAAAGGGTTCTACCTCCAACTGATGGGGACAGCAATGGGCTCGAACATGGCACCCTCCTACGCTAACCTCTTTATGGACAGTTATGAGCAGATACATCTACTGAATGATGCTCCATGTGCACATCGCATTCTGCATTACACACGTTACATTGATGATGTGTTCCTTATTTGGGGGGGACCAGAGGACAAGCTCCTACAATTCGTGGATTACTTTAATCAAATTCCATCTACAATACGATTCACGTCGAAACACAATTTATCCAATATCACATTTCTGGATATGGTGATATATAAGGACAATGGTAAGCTTGCCACCAGATTTTCCAAAAAACAACTGATAAGAAAACATTGCTTTCTGCCACAAGCCACCATCCTGTATCACTTAAACTAGGTCTCCCATACTCGCAGATGCTACGGGTAAAAAGAATTACCAGTGACCCTTTGGAGGTGGAGGATTCATTGCAGGCAAAGGCACAACGGTTCTACAACAGAGGGTACCAACAAACTGAGATTGAGGATGCCCTTAACCAAAGCACGTGCAGCAGAAAGAATAACCTTGCTTACACCTCACACCAGCGAGATTATGGATAAACGTATACATGTAATCAGCACTAATACTACAGCCTCCCATTTTATCAGACGCAGTGTACATAAGCACTGGAATATTCTATCCAACGATACGAAGATTGGCGATATCTACAAAAATCCTATCGCAGCGGACGGAACTTGGGGGACATTCTTACACAGGCGGATCTAGTACCTAAATATGCACCAACAACTTCTTGGCTGTCGAGAAAACCAGGAGCCTTTAAATGCCATGGCTGCATTAACTGCCAGTTCATACAAACTAGCAAATCTTTGCGCACCCGCACAATGGCAACAGAATTCCAATTAAAAACTACCTCAACTGTGAAACACGTTTTGTGGTATATTTTATTAAGTGTCCTTGTGGCTTATATTATATAGGCAAAACAAGCAGGATGTTTAAAGAAAGAATGGCAATCCACAGGTCCACAATCAGAAAAGCACTCCAGGATAACAGCACGGATGAGGACCTCAATTTTCTTCCAGTGGCCAGACACTTCAGAGCACAGAGGCACAGTTTATCCACCTTAAAATGCATGCCAATTCTTCAAGCCAATACCCCTGGTCGAAGTGGAGATAGAAATAAATTGCTTCTCCAACCTGAGGCCAAAATGACATTTGAACTGAAGACTATGGCCCCCCATGGTCTGAATGAAGATTTAAAACTAGGCTGCTTCTTATAGTCAGACAATCACTTATAAATGCTTACTTATCCAATTAGGAACTACTAGTGTTTTTATATTATATATTAGCTGATGTTCTTTTCGAGCTCTCTCTAAGGGATATTGTGCACTCCCACTTCAATGATCATATTAATTTGGCTACTTCAAAATAACCTTAAAACTTCAAGGACTTATTTTTGTTTATTTTTTCCCTCTCTCCTGTCCCCGTTGCTTCCTTTCGCCCTTACATTCCTTACCCATTCCCTCACCCCCTTTCCTCACTCCTCGTTGTCCCCAGCTCAGCAGCCTCTACTGCTCTGGTTTTGTTTGCAATACTGCGCTACGCATGCGCATTAACATATTCACATCACGGACTCTGCACTTACTCCTAACTGCAGAACCTCAGTCATCACCATGGCTACTATATAACACTACGCATGCTCACTAGCCTGACTGACGGTGAACTCGTTCCTATGACTACTAAAGACGCTTTGAGAGCCGAGAGCAAAGGGATCAGCTGTTAGACTCCTGATTACAGACTCCAGTGATCACATGATGATGCTTGCAATCAACACAATGGCTAGAACAGCTGTATTGAAGTGCGGGCCTTTTAATGATTGGTTCACTCGTTATGTTTGTTGCAATGGCTTTTGGGTATTTATATGTGGGTGTTTGTCACTTTCCTTGTGCACTGCCTTGAGAAAGGTCCTGTTTGGAGGACTGAAACGTTGGTGTATGTGCCCCTTATCTTCAATACAATTTTTTATTGTGTGCTGCCGCTTTCTTGCTGGAAGATTTATTTTGGATAGTCTGCCCGGTGAGAATACTTTTGCGATTATATATATATATATATATATATATATATATATATATATATATATATATAATATTTGCATATTTGCTTTCCTGTGGAGGGTTTTTGTCACTTTTTTTACTCACCATAACTTAACTCAGTATTATGGTATAGCCTATCCCATAGCTTCTTTGCATACCCAGTTAAAATCAACCCCACACTGATGAGACCCATTAAGGTCGAAACAGCTGTCTGTGGGTGGTTTTCTGGGTATGCACCTTAACCCTGGCTGTGCTCAAAGCTGTGACCATGCAGCAAGCTTAAGCCTATAGGGAACCATGTTAAAATGGTTTTTGAGGCAAAAAGTGACACTGTGTGCTCATTTGCATGTCATTTCCCAGAATCCCTTGCTGCAGTGGAAGTCCTGTATGCTGGATGATAATGGGGAAAGGCGGGGTTGCAGACCTGCCTAAGACATGCAGATGAGCATACAGTTGTATTTGTATATATATATATATATATATATATATATATATATATATATATATATATATATATAGTGGTTGACAAATCACCAAAAAATCTACTCGCCACCTAGTACCAAACGTGTGCTGCTTGGGCCAATATTTACTCGCCCGGGGGTTAAATCCACTCGCCCGGGGCGAGCAAATGTATAGGTTTGTCGAACACTGTATATATATATATATATATATATATATATATATATATATATATATATTCACCAGTAACGCAAAGTGATATCAGTATGGGATTTAGTAAATCTAAGTCTTAGAGAGAGAAATGTGTTGCCAACAGTAAGTCACACGGAGGTTTAACATCTTGTATCCCGACAGTTAATGCAGTTTATTTTATACTGACATGCTCGTGTGACTGTCATTATGACACCCTTGATGTTGACTGTTGATGTTGGGGAAGGGATCTGGCGGCCCTTGTGGATAACGATGTGCTTCATTATCGTTCATCTAGTGGAGGCTGGCGATAACAGGGCAGACCTACCACCTAACGTAGGGGTGCTCAACTCCAGTCCTCAAGCCCCCTAGCAGATCAGGTTTTCAGGATATCCGAGCTGATTGCGCAACCTGTGCTGAAGCAGGGATTTATTGAGCCACCTGTGCTGTAGCCGGGATATCCTGAAAATCTGACCTACTGGGGGGGGGGGGGGGAGGGGGGGGGCTTGAGGACTGGAGTTGAGCACTGCTGACCCCATGGATGTCCGCAGATGTGAGGACGTCGGCTAGGTACAAGAAATCCAAGAGTCATATGGAAACATAGCAAGGACAATAAGAAAGGGGAAGAGGTATGGACAAGTTATGTTTAGGGAAAGAGGAATGAAATGGGAGGATGATATGTGGGTGTTTGTCCTTGGATTATTTGCCTCCATTGCCAAGAAGCATAACTGCTGAGCAGGTTCTGATCCTATTAGCATGACATTGCAAGAATACACTGGGTACTACAGTAAATACAGAAATAAACAAACACTTCTCAAGGTGATCAGTAATCAGACTAACCCATGTAGAAATCCTACAAGCTTTTATTTAGCGCTACCTGTTTTGTTGTCCATTGTGGTTAGCGCTACCTGTTTTGTTGTTATTGTCAGACTGGGAATACAAACCCAAGCAGCTGTAATGTCTACTCAAATTACTTGCAATTGTGCATATAATCCAAGGGTGGGCAACTCCAGTCCTCAAGGGCCACCAACAGTTCAGGTTTTAAGGATATCCCTGCTTCAGCGCAGGTCACAGTCAACAACTGAGCCACCTGGGCTGAAGCAAGGATATCCTTAAAACCTCACCAGTTGGTGGCCCTTTGAGGACTGGAGTTATCCCCCTCCCCCCCCCCCCCGGTATAAATCGGTGTAAATGGACCTTTTAAACACAATCGTCGTATTTATCAACATTTCTCAGCTGCAAAATGGGGGGATTTCTGGTGCAAAAAGAGAAACCAGATTTATCAGAGGAGAAAATGCAATTGCTCCAAATCCTCTATTTAGTGTATTGTGGCACCCTGTTATACGCTTGGGAGGAGTCACGTGTGGAATCAAGTTGTGGGTTTAATTCCTGTGTGAAAAAAAATTAAATCTTTCACTGCACGGACACTTGTTTATTGTAACGTCTGCGGGCTGCAGGAAGAGCATACACTGCATGTCTCTTGTCCATTGTAACGTCTGCGGGCTGCAGGAAGAGCATACACTGCATGTCTCTTGTCCATTGTAACGTCTGCGGGCTGCAGGAAGAGCATACACTGCATGTCTCTTGTTTGCATGTACAGTATTATCATTGGTAGCGATTTGGAAGTTGTCAAGGAAGGTGAGGACATATCCGGCTTTCCATCCTAAGCAGGCTGTATGTATACTGCATATACACATGTACTGGTATATTATAATTGTGCCTTTCTGCACTTTAAAGTTATTCAGAAACTGCTGTGTGGTCTGTGTATTTGAACGAGTTAACCAGCTGTACCAGTTTGTTCTAATGTAAATATGTTAGCTGGCCATGCAGTTCTGTAACCCAGGCTCTGCTGAAAAGCTGTGTTATATGGCAGGCATAAACGTACAGGGATCCATGTTAAAATGGATAAGGAGACAAAAGTCATTTGCACGTCATTACCCAGAATCCCTAGCTGCAGTAGAAGCACTGTATGCTGGGAGATAATGGGGAAAGGCAGGGTCCGAGATGTGAATGTGCTCACAAGTGGTATTTTTATTTGCTGTAGACTCACGGTGGAGGATTTTTGTTACTTTTTTACTCAGCATAACTTACATTGTGTCTGTTTGTAAATAGAAATGTAAATTATTATTACTGTGTTTGTATTATCAAGATACACACACACACACACGCACACACACACACACACACACACACACACACACAAGTTCTGTGTGCCGTGTGTGCCGTGCGTGTCGTGCTGCCACGCGCCAGCGGGAACAATAACATCTGTATATATAGAAATACAGGCTGAAAATCTCTGTGTTGTTTCTAGTCGGATCCCAGTGACAATATATGTCCATGAACCCCAGATTACACACGATTCAGGTTTGTTTTTCTTCTGCACAGCACAGCTACGCTGAAATAAAGGCACTAAAAGAGATAGAGGTAGGTTGATGTAAAATAATGAAACAGAAGCCACATATTCAGAAACAAGAACTGATTAATATTGAGGGACAGGTGAAACAAATAGAGCGAATATATCAAAGTGAAAACGCAGCAAACCTTCAGACAAGCTGTCCAAGACAAACCTCCTGATAAAGGATAAATTCATGTCCATGGGGGGAATGCAAGTATAAATTGCTGAATTTTGCTTCAACCTACATGTTGTTACATTAATGAGCATCTGTAATCTGCTATTTTTTTACAAAATATAAAAATAAAAAGGCAGACAGTGGGACTGGTAAATTGGTATACTACAGCACTTCGTTTGCATTACAATTGATATTTAAATAAACAAACAAAATAAATTCACTCAAAGTGAATATTGATACCAATGAAATTCCATGTACACGTACTTAACAGAAGTTCTTATCTAGTTTGTTTTTAAGGAAAGTCTAAGGTCTTTTGGCTTTGCCTGCAAGTTGTAAACTCTTGCTAGGGTAAGTTTTAACTACGGTAAATCTTTAGATAAGTTCAGTAATTCAGCGTTACAGTGTTACTCATATGAATTCAAAGTGGTCATCATTGCAGTATTCTACACCAGGGGTTCTCAACTCCAATCCTCAATACCCCTCCCCCCCTCCCCCAACAGGTCAGGTTTTAAGGATAAAACAGCTTCAGCACTGTCGAAGACTGAGCCACTGATTGAGCCACATGTGCTGAAGCAGGGATATCCTTAAAACCTGACCTGTTGGGGGGTCTTGAGGACAGAAGTTGAGAACACCTGGCCTAAACTACTGTATTGCCTCGGTGACAATATGGTTATTGCTCCCTCTGCTTCTTTTCATCTCTTACCATTTCCCAACGACCGTCCGTAGGCATAAGTATCTACCTTGGACCTCTTGAACAAATCACGTCTTGCGGCATTTACCTTCCCGGGCTCCTACGCATCTCAACAATCATACCCATACCAAATACACTTAGATCATCCATGACTTTACATTTCCTGTAACACTTTGCTGTGGGAAGTTTAATGCATTTTACTGATTCCTCCTGTAGGATTTTAAGAATGTCAGTATCACTCTCTTAAATAGCTTATACAGCCCAAGTAGCTATGAATATCAACAATCAAGAGCACTAGGGCCCTTATTCTGTAAGGTGTGATAACGCAGATAACGTGCTATCACATGAAAAGCCCCATTACAGTCAACAGGCGTTAGCACACCTTACAGAATAAGCCTTAAGACTCCGTAAATGTGGAAAACTATATTTCTTAGTTGGCTCTGGTTGATATACTGTACACGGTGTGATGGAACCCATAGTCCAGTCCCTTCAGAATGTTATAAAAGTTAAGTAATAAAGAACTATGGGCCTCATGCAGTAAGCCCCGATAAGGCGTTTTTCGCCATTTTTTCCCTTCCAGATTCAGTAAGGCCCGATAAGTGGGAATTATCGGCAACTTTTGTTCCGAAAAAAAAAAATTCGCCACCCGGCTGCCGATAAGCCACTTATCGGGACTTTTTTAACCCGGCTGAATTCAGTAAGCCCCGATCAGCTTTTCGGTGCTGATCGGCAGGCCAGATTGGAGATTTTATGGCCAATCCGTCCCGCCAACTAAAGTTGGCAACTTGCTGGAGGAGAAGCATCGGCAAGGGCGACACTTAGAAAAAATCAGCCCTTTTTCCTGCCTGTGATTGATGCCGGGAGTCTCAGGAGCTGATACCCGCACCGGAGCCCCCCGGCATGCATCCGAGGCAGGAAAAAGGCATTTAAAAGCCACTTCATTACCTTAGCGGCTAACCGCTAAGGCAATGAAGGGGTTAACCCACCGTGCCAGCGTTATTGTGGGTAGCGGGGGTGGGTGAAGGGGGTATTTGGCCCTGGGTGTGAGTTTAGGACTTGCGGGGGGGTTGCGGGGGCACTTAACCCCTTCACGACCGTAGCGGTTAATACCGCTACGGTCCTGAAGGGGTTAAGGCCTCCCGCTACCCACCCGCAAGTCCTAAACAACCACCGTTGGGGCTAATACCCCCTTCACCCACCCCCACTACCCACAATATTAAAAAAATAAACACCCCAGTCCCACAATAACTAAATAAATAAATAATTAAAGAAATATATATATATATATAAATATATATATATATATATATAAACCCAACAAACACCTATACCCCCCTAACATACTGTATAGTAATGTGCACAATGACTATTATCCACAAATGGATAATAGTGCAGTTGTCCATTTACAATACATACACACCAATAAAGACATTAAATACATGTAGCACTCACCCATGTGCGGCTGCCACGATGAAGGCCATCCTCTTCTTCATCCTGCCCATGCCCCATCCGCTTCTGCAAAACAGACACAACAATTAAAACATCCAATGTAATGTCCCCTAACCCCTTAATCACCATAGCGGTTATTAACCGCTACTGTCATTAAGGGGTTAACCCACCATCACCCACATACCCTCCCCCACTAACCCCCCCACCCCTGAGGCCTAACCACCCTCACCCACTACCCACAGGGGAGTCCTACCAAATACCCTTGGGGCCAATACCCCCTCCCCCAGCACATACAGTACAATAATGAGCCAAATAAATATTATCCACATAGGTATAATACATTATTTGGCCATTATTAAACACATTGAATACGGTAATAAAGTGAATTAAATTGTACTAACCTCATCAATAAGAAGTCTCCATCGCCAGCATCATCCTTGGGGTCCGTTGCCAAAATAATAAATAGCCAAAACATCTCCATACCAGTAACATAACAATGAACCCCTTTATCACCTCATCGGGTGCTAACCTGAAAGGTAATTAAAAGGTGAAGCCATCCTGCAATGCCAACAACACTTATGCATAACATCCTCAATGATTTACAAACCAATTGCCTAACCAAATCCCATTTAATCATTCATTCTGAAGGCTCACATGCCTCTTAAAACATTGCATTTACAGTGTATACATGTAGCATAACATGTAAAGTACATGTACACGCTGCAAATCAATGTTAACAATACAATAATCCCACTCAAATCGCCATACATCACAAGAAGTATATTATTTAATCCAATAAACTCACCATCAATGAATTAACACACATCAATTACATCCCTAAACAATTAAAATACCATCCATACCAATTACACAATGAACTAAAGCTATCGTAACAGAGAACCACTTCAAAACATAGAAAAAAGTACACCAACAATTACAATATACTAAAGCAAGGCTTTCCATAACCTACTGTACGGCCTAGAAGCCCAAAACTTACATCTCTCTAATAATAAAATACATTTACCACACATCTATGCATAGCCACAATGATTAACAATACAGAATATCAAGCTTTAACAACAGTATCATTTCTTACCCTGTATATATATATATCTGTAGACATACATACATACATACATACATACATACAGTGGCAACAAATGATATGCATTTTAAAAAATGAACACATGAAAAAGCAACAAAAAACACAGTTACATTCAATACATTTCTTTTTTTAACTTACCATTACTTGCCCCCACCGACTCCCGTTGATCAGCTTACTCACGAACCAATCCACGAACCAATCCACGACACAATCCACGACACAATCCACGAAACAATCCACGAAACAATCCAGGAACAGGAAACCATGAAATAAAAAAACATTACAAATTAAACATTAAAATAATAAAACATGACAATCAAGGGTTGTTCTAGTTTTAATCCATGTGAATCTGTATTAAAATACCTTGTTCCGGGGTCTTCTTGCCGTCCGGTGCCACGCCCAGGTCTTCAATCTTCAGGAGGAGGTCCGTCCTCCTCGGCGTCTGTCTTCAAAATGAGACGCCATAGGCTTTTAAAGGCCTATGACGTCACATTTGTCGTCATATGGTTCCCACGGCCCTGATTGGGCCGTGAAAACCATGTGTTTTGGCCGATGTAAAAAAAATTGATGACGTCACTTAAAGGCAATGACAGCACAGCCAATCAGAATGGCTTTGCTGCAATTGCCTTTAAGAAAACGTCATGAAAAGACACATGGCCGGACTCACATGGTACGGCAGCCAATCAGAGCGTGGGAACTCCAACCCTACTCTGATTGGTTCAAGTACCATGTGAGTCCGGTCATGTGTCTTTTCATGACGTTTTCTTAAAGGCAATTGCAGCAAAGCCATTCTGATTGGCTGTGCTGTCATTGCCTTTAAGTGACGTCATCAATTTTTTTTACATCGGCCAAAACACATGGTTTTCGGCCGTGGGAACCATATGACGTCAAATGTGACGTCATAGGCCTTTAAAAGCCTATGGCGTCTCATTTTGAAGACAGACGCCGAGGAGGACGGACCTCCTCCTGAAGATTGAAGACCTGGGCGTGGCACCGGATGGCAAGAAGACCCCGGAACAAGGTATTTTAATACAGATTCACATGGATTAAAACTAGAACAACCCTTGATTGTCATGTTTTATTATTTTAATGTTTAATTTGTAATGTTTTTTTATTTCATGGTTTCCTGTTCCTGGATTGTTTCGTGGATTGTTTCGTGGATTGTGTCGTGGATTGGTTCGTGAGTAAGCTGATCAACGGGAGTCGTGGGGGCAAGTAATGGTAAGTTAAAGAAAGAAATGTATTGAATGTAACTGTGTTTTTTGTTGCTTTTTCATGTGTTCATTTTTTAAAATGCATATCATTTGTTGCCACTGTATGTATGTATGTATGTCTACATAAAACAAGCAGTCAGCACTCTGATGTAAGGCAAAAGGCAGTTGCTAGTCCCATAGGAATCCACAAAACATATGAACCAGCCCAAAGACCAGAAAAGAGACAGCAACCAGCAAGGAGTAATCCAAAATAATCTGTATTAAAGTAAACAGATACACGAAAGCCAACGTTTCGGTCTCACAGGGAGACCTTCGCTGATCAACGGGAGTCGGTGGGGGCAAGTAATGGTAAGTTAAAAAAAGAAATGTATTGAATGTAACTGTGTTTTTTGTTGCTTTTTCATGTGTTCATTTTTTAAAATGCATATCATTTGTTGCCACTGTATGTATGTATGTATGTATGTATGTATGTCTACAGATATATATATATACAGGGTAAGAAATGATACTGTTGTTAAAGCTTGATATTCTGTATTGTTAATCATTGTGGCTATGCATAGATGTGTGGTAAATGTATTTTATTATTAGAGAGATGTAAGTTTTGGGCTTCTAGGCCGTACAGTATGTTATGGAAAGCCTTGCTTTAGTATATTGTAATTGTTGGTGTACTTTTTTCTATGTTTTGAAGTGGTTCTCTGTTACGATAGCTTTAGTTCATTGTGTAATTGGTATGGATGGTATTTTAATTGTTTAGGGATGTAATTGATGTGTGTTAATTCATTGATGGTGAGTTTATTGGATTAAATAATATACTTCTTGTGATGTATGGCGATTTGAGTGGGATTATTGTATTGTTAACATTGATTTGCAGCGTGTACATGTACTTTACATGTTATGCTACATGTATACACTGTAAATGCAATGTTTTAAGAGGCATGTGAGCCTTCAGAATGAATGATTAAATGGGATTTGGTTAGGCAATTGGTTTGTAAATCATTGAGGATGTTATGCATAAGTGTTGTTGGCATTGCAGGATGGCTTCACCCCTTAATTACCTTTCAGGTTAGTACCCGATAAGGTGATTAAGGGGTTCATTGTTATGTTACTGGTATTGAGATGTTTTGGCTATTTATTATTTTGGCAACGGACACCAAGGATGATGCTGGCGATGGAGACTTCTTATTGATGAGGTTAGTACAATTTAATTCACTTAATTACCGTATTCAATGTGTTTAATAATGGCCAAATAATGTATTATACCTATGTGGATAATATTTATTTGGCTCATTATTGTACTGTATGTGCTGGGGGAGGGGGTATTGGCCCCAAGGGTATTTGGTAGGACTCCCCTGTGGGTAGTGGGTGAGGGTCGTTAGGCCTCAGGGGTAGGGGGGTTAGTGGGGGAGGGTATGTGGGTGATGGTGGGTTAACCCCTTAATGACAGTAGCGGTTAATTGTTGTGTCTGTTTTGCAGAAGCGGATGGGGCATGGGCAGGATGAAGAAGAGGATGGCCTTCATCGTGGCAGCCGCACATGGGTGAGTGCTACATGTATTTAATGTATTTATTGGTGTGTATGTATTGTAAATGGACAACTGCACTATTATCCTTTTGTGGATAATAGTAATGTTGCCCATTACTGTATTGTATGTTGTGTATTGCTGCTATGTTTATTGTGGGCATTTGCCCCCAATAAACATGCTACTATGCGTTAACCCCTTCATTGCCTTAGCGGCTATCCGCTATGGTAATGAAGCAGCATTAATGTATTTGAATAATATTGTGCGGGAGCAGGAGGCCCCCTGAGCTGAAGCGCATTTATTTGTGGCTCAGAGACCCCCTGCTTCCCGAGTTACAGGCCCCGGTTTGGGCCATCGTTTACAGTGTGGACGCCATATTTGTTGCGGGAACGCTATAAACATGGCGGCGACACTGCCACCCGATGACACATACCGGGGCCTGTAACTCGGGAAGCAGGGGGTCCCTGCTCCACAAAGCAACGTGGTTCAGCTCAGGGAACCCCCTGCTCACTGTACAGTATTATGAAAAATACATTCATGCTACTTCATTACCGTAGCACATAGCCGCCAAGGTAAGGAACGAGTCTTTATTGATGTGTGTTTTTTACTGATAATGTAGATATGCAGAGGGTCTCCGGAGCAGAACCGCATTGGTTTCAGCTCCGGGGACCCCGTGCTCCCCGAGATACAGGCCCCTTTTGGGGTGCCGGTATCCCTCTGCTTTGTTTACAGGTCGCGGTCACGTGATCGGGACCTTTAAACGCAGAGGGATACCGGCACCTCATAAAGGGGCCTGTATCTCGGGGAGCAGGGGGTCCCCGGAGCTGAAACCAACGCGCTTCAGCTCCGAAGACCCCCTGCACATGTACGCTATCAGTAAAAGTTGTTTTTAAATACTTTATTTATTGCCGATGTTTGCGCTGAGAGAGCGGCTTGTCTCTCTCAGCTGCAAACATCTATCGGCAGAAAAGGCCTTATCGGGAGCCAGGCTGTATCGGCACAGGCTCATCGGCAGCTTTGCTTTCGCAGTGCTTCGGCAGGGATCGGAAGGATTCGGCCCTTACTGAATACTGCGAGGGCAAATCGCCAAAAAAAAGCCTTTTCGCAATTCTTGCTGAAAATTTGGCTTACTGCATGAGGCCCTATGACTCCAAAGTGTGAATACTTAAGCTATTATTCAATATGCTGTGTAGATGTGTCCTACTGTAGTCCTAAAAAAAGGTTTCAGCTCCGGTTAAATGAATGGGACAAAAATCTCCTCCAGCCCAGAGAAGCAGCTTCATAGTGTACATTAAATCTTATTTTAGTGAATCGTATATATGGAGTGTTAAGAATAGTAGAGTTTAGAATGGGCCTATAAATAAAGTTTCCAAAACATACTGGCCTGTATTTACTAAGCGGTGCTATGTCATAAAATATTTTTAGCTGTCAGATGACATCTACCCTTTCAAGTTTATGGACCATAAGGTGTCTTCATGTGCCCGGTGGTGTCCTATGGAAGAACACCCATATGGCCCATTATTCCTTAATACAGCGGTGCGCAAACTGGGGGGGCGAGATGAACTGCGGCGGCGCGGGGTTTACAGAGCCCCCGCACGCTTCCCGAAGGCACTTAAATTAAGTGCCGGGGAAGAGGCAAAGGCCTCTGTAGACCGTACTTACCGTGGTTCAGCCGCCATCTGGAGATGTGTCGCCATGGGGTCATGTGACGTTGCATTGCTATGGCAATGTGTCATCATGACGCCCAGATGCCGGCAACCACGGTAAGGAGGGAGGGGGGCACGCAGAGAGCAGGACAGCCGGCAAGGAGGGCACAGGGGGAAAAGATTGCGCTCCTCTGCCTTAATACATACAGTATTAAACCTTTTCATTCTTCCTACTTGCATTTGTATCAAATATAAGAGAATTGGTCATTCAGTTTCTAACATTTAGGAAGTGGCCAAATCTCGCTCCAGATATGCCCATTTTCTCTTTATAAAGATGATAGAGAGGAAAATAATAGTGCGATCTTGAACTTGATTCATACTATAATATGTGCATCAAGTTTTTCCTCCGCAGAGTCCTCCAGTTGCTCCATATTACCATTACACAAATCCCTCAATGGCACAAGTAGGGCAAACAGAGTGTAAAATACAATCTCTTGATAAAGTGAAGCTAAAAGACGCATGTTCCTCTCTTAGCATCAATGTAGTGCTAAGAAATGTCAATGCATAGCCCTCCGTAATGTATTTCCTTGATTATTTATTTCCATAAAATTAGAACGCTAGAAGTAGCTTTCATTTGTGGCAAGAGTTATTTTATCACTTATTGGGGATCAAGGTCAGTCACCTCCAGTATCAATGCGTTCATTGCCTGATATTCAATATGCTGTAAAGTGATCTCCTCCTTGTCAGGAAAATTATGGGACATACTCTGGGTACGCCATCTCACTCAGCTGCTATTGAAGCTTACATAACAGATATAAGAACGTGGATGGATGACACGTGGTTAAAACTAAACATGGACATCACCACGATACAGCCCGATAGCGCTGACGTCATACCCCCCAACCACCGGCACGCCGGAGCGCAGTGAGTGCAGGGACGCACCAGCGGCTCCTCTCAGTGGGAAACAGCGTGCGCTGATTCGGAATCAGCTGGTATCCACATAGAAGCTGGGTTGGCGTGGAAAAACATCTAGGACGCCACCGCAAGCTCCCTCGTCACAGGAAAGACGCCAGGGGAGACGTTCCAACAGGACACACAATTCAACGTGTACAGCAACTTCCCCGAGGATACAACAGGCACCGGGCGGGTAAGGGCAGCAGCTAGCGGCACAAGGGACACAGGAGTGCGGTGTTTCTGGACACTTCATATTCCTGGACCCAGCCCACACTGCAAAACGGGCCCCCCACCACGGGGGAGTTACATTATCCTCATATTATTCTTATGTGACTTAATATTCATGTCAATGGTGAGGAGCCATTTTCGGGACAGCGGACTATGGATTATTCCCATAAACCCCTTATATACTTGACTCTGGTAGCATCAGCTTCTGGGTTGTTTCCCTTGTTTAAATCTAGAGGGAGGGCAGGGCTGACAAACATGGACAGGACATGAAGGGGCAGTGCCTTAGCAAATGGCTGTTAAAATAGAATACAAGAAAATTGGTCTTTCAAATTTGTTGTTTTTAAAACAGAAAATGCTAAAAGTATTTTTTCTTACTACAGAACTGATTTATTAAAAAAACCACACATGCAGGATATTGACTGAACTGCAGCTTTAAAAGCAGTAATACTACAGTACCCCTTCTTTCTTTTTTCTTTTTCTTATTTGTATATGTAAAGCACGTGACAATGTATAGTTCTACAGTCTTACCTAAGCTGGCAATTGGTTGGTGCTCCCGTTATAAATCTGTTAAAATCCTGATTGTGCGCCTAACATAATGGCTGCCTTTCAGATTCAAATCAATTCTTCAGTCAGTGTAACTCAGCAGATACCATGTATCCGGATACAGTATTACTCGGGTAACATTGACTATTGTTACAGTTTGCAGCTCAAACTGCTAGGAATGTTGGCAACAAATTATCACAAGTAGGAAACGGTTACAAACATCTTGCACTGCTGGGGACATGTGTTAAAACCTGCTATAGAAATCAAAGGAGGCTTTACTCATTAAACGTGGCATTAAGAGTTGAATAATAAGAACAAAAAACAGTCACGGATTTTTTTATTTTTAACATATACGATTACCAACAGAAGCAGCTCAGGAGACTATTGTTGCAATTCCAGACAATAATAGGGGAAGCAACTGCTACCTGCCTGTCAATGCTTGCTATTATCTGGAATAGTAACACTGTAATTATTTATAACATGCATGCAAAAATCAACAGGCTTACGCCTCAGCTGGAACCCTGTCACTGCCGGTGCGGCCAGCAACTACAGGAAAGCAAAACTGACAACATTCAAAAAGCAATGCTTTCCTAGCGACAAAAGGGTTAAGTCAGAGGTTCTCAACTCCAGTCCTCAAGACCCCCCAATGGGTCAGGTTTTCAGAATATCCCTGCTTCAGCACAGGTGGATCAATCAGTGGCTCAGTCAAACACTGAGCCACCTGTGCTGAAGCAGGCATATCCTGAAAACCTGACTTGCTGGTGACCCTTGAGAACTGGAGTTGGCCACTCCTGGTATACACCATGGTGTTATCCTGTTCCCAAATCACTGCTGTCATTCAGAGCACATTTATTTTATCTAATGAGCTTCTTAAAGAATTCAAAACCATCGCCTTGCCACCCCCTTCCCCCCCCCCCCTCCTCCCTGGGGCACTAGTTCTGACCTCACCTAGAGACGGAAATGTAGGAGCTGCATCAGCATCCCAAGTCCTGACTCAGATGCATCTCTCTTACACCTACAGTACTGTAATTGCCAGGACTGACGAGTTGTCAGATCAGGCTGGAGTGAGGAGCTGCAAGTTGCTCAAGCAAAACAAACATTCTAATTTCCCAGCAATTGAAAAAGAACGGAGGGATGGTTTATATTGGCATAGTATTTGTTATCTACATTGTAAAGTTTTCCCGACTTTGTTTATACACATGTACAGTAAATGCAAAACCTTTCACCTTTCAGGTCACTTTTGGATAATAAATATTTACAGGGCTATTTTTGTAGGGGAATGCAGTTCCAGGTCTTTGTTTTAATGATCATCAACAAACTCCCTGCAGTGATTATGAAAAATGATTAGGAATGGCTTTGGAATATGAATACTAATATTTCTTCATCTTAAACTTTAATTATTTATTTTATATATAAATATATTTTTATTTGCTTACGGCTCTGGCGCACTTTTCCTACAAAAATATGTGTTTGTGTGTGTATATATATATATATATATATATATATATATATATATATATATATATATATATATATATATATATATATATATATATATATATATAAAAAGGATCCCTAGAGATCCAATAATATAGCGGCACAGCACGAGAGATAATCAAATAAAAGTGTTTTTTTGGATCCAAAATGCACACATATTCCCGACGTTTCAGTCGTTTTCAACCCCTGAAGAAGGTCCCCCTTGCGACCGAAATGTCGGGCATATGTGTGCATTTTGGACCCAATAAACCACTTTTATGTGATTATCTCTCGTGCTGTGCCGCTATATTGGATCTCTAGGGAACTAGAGTATATATACATAATGCGAATATACCGGTGGAGGTTTCTTGTTGCCTTTTTCACCCACCATAACAGGGCTGGCAGGTAACTCATAGAAAATAACTGCTTAGTAGATATGGGCCAGTATATGTATGGCGGGTTTTACACAGAATAAAGTTAATAAAACACTCCTAAGCGAGGAATAGGAAACATGTTTTCATCTCGCTTGCACATATCATACTGATTCATCTGCAAATAAGAACTCACCTGGGGATTCAGTGCAATGGTCTGCAAATAGACACACTGAGCGTATCACATTTTGCGTTATCTTCATTTTGATACAGTTCCACACACGAGGTTGGTGTACAAAATATAGAAAATTGGAATCGTTTTAAAATATGTACCTGGATTAAAAACTGTTTGAAGAATAGACAACAGAGGGTTGTCATAAATGGAACTTTTTCAGGTTGGGCGAAAGTTGGGAGTGGTGTAAGTCAGGGATCGGTAGTGGGACCCCTGCTTTTTAACTTGGTTATTAATGACCTTGAGGTTGGCATCAAGAGCAAAGTCTCCATCTTTGCTGATGACACTAAATTGTGTAAGGTAAGTAGAATCAGAGCAGGATGCAATTTTTCTCCAGAAGGACTTGGATAAACTGGAATCTTGGGCAGGAAAATGGCAGATGAGGTTTAATACAGATAAATGTTAGGTTATGCATTTGGAATGCAAGAATAAACAGGCGATTTACAAATTAAATGGGGATAAATTAGGAGAATGCTTGATGGAGAAGGATTTAGGAATGCTTGTAGACAGCAGGCTTAGCAATGGTGCCCAAAGTCATGTATTAGCTGCAAAGGCAAACAAGATCTTATCTTGTATTAAACGGGCAATGGGTGGAAGGGAAGTAAACATAATTATGCCCCTTTACAAAGCATTAGTAAGACCACACCTTGAATATGGAGTACAATTTTGGGCACCACTCCTTAGAAAAGACATGGAGCTAGAGAAAGTGCAGAGAAGAGCCACCAAATTAATAAAGGGGATGTATCACCTGATTTATGAAGAGAGGCCGTACTAGGGACATGGGGTCATCCCTTAAGATTGAAGGAAAATAAATTTCACCAGCAACAAAGGAAAGGGTTCTTTACAGTAAGGGCAGTTAACATGTGGAATTCATTACCCATGGAGGCTGTGATGGCAGATACAATAGATTTGTTCAAAAAAAAGGTTGGACATCTTTTTAGAAAGGAAAGATATACAGGTATATTCCAAATAAGTAGACATGTGAAGGATGTTGAACCAGGGATTAATCCGATTGCCAGGAGTCAGGAAGGAATGTATTTCCCCCCTTTTGAGATATCATTAGATGATAGTTCACTGGGGTTTTTTGTTTTCCTTCTTCTGGCTCAATATACTGTAAGTACAAATATAGGATAAAGTATCTGTCGACTAAATTTAACATAGGTTCAACTTGATGGACGTATGTCTTTTTTCAACCTCATCTACTATGTAACTATGTACTGTACATGTATTAAACTACAACAATAATGCCCACATATCAAAACTGATGTTATGGGGTGGGCCTGGCAGTGGTGGCAAACCAGACACAGTCAAGTGGGGGGAAATAGAGAGACAGAAATCATCAATTGTATGATCTACAGCAAAGATCAACAACCCTTGAGTACATATGTACATCTTCCATAGGTCCCTGTTCAAGGTATAGATGTGTAGAACGCCAGTGCATCAGAAAGACAAGTCCTTAGTGTATTCCTAACATCTGCAGTTGAGAAGCTCCCAATAATCTGTATAACACAATAAAGTTACCCTAATAGGGTTTAAGGGACTAGTACTTAATGCCACAGGCACCAATAAAGAATAGTACAATATGGCAACCCACAGGTATAACTCACTTTTGAATTGCAGAATCCAGGGGAGTTTTCTTCAGCAGGAATAAATAGCGTGCAGTCCACCAGTAACAGGAGCAGGAACAGGAGGAAAAACGGCAGTGCACTGCCAAGAAAACCAGGAGGAAGCTCACGGCAGCAGAAGCAAAGATTTATTTATGCCATAAAAAGATTGGACAAAGGTCCCCCCTAGCCCCAACACGTAACTACCTACGCGTTACGGGCTCTATGCTCTTTCTCACGGTGGTTTCCTTGGCAGTGCACTGCCGTTTTTTCTCCTATCCCCGTTCAAGGTAGATAAGAAGCCAAAAGTCCGGCACTCAGGTCCAGATCCACAGAAAGGTGCCAAGCTTTGGCTCGACTTTACTCTCATTCTGTACGCAAAGGCGTGCTAAAGCTTAGCACCCTTCTGTGGATCTGGGCCTCAGTGTGTGCATTTGCAGAGCAGTAACTGAACGAGATACTGCATCTTAATCAAAGATTCCTGACCCCTCCCTCAATCTCTCCCCTCTCTGCCACAGAACCAAACAGGGGAAGTGAAGATCGCTGCTTGACAAATAATGTAGATTGTGTTCTGCTCAGTTCAGTTACACCATATAAAGAGGAAGAGTCAAACCCCTTTAATATTCCAGGTTACCCTGTTTACAAACTAGGTTTGAAATAATAATACATTAAAAAAAAGTTGTCAAGCCAGCCGTATTTAATTTTGAAAATATTTCAATGGTATTGGTTTATTGGTATGCATATCTTTATTTATATAGAGGCATCCATGTACATAGCGCTTTAAAGAAGTAATACATGTGACATAATAGGAATAAGCATAGACATTATGAAAAGGAGTCCCTGCCCCGAAGAGCTTACAATCTAACTGGTAAATAGGGAGAACGTACAGAGACAGTAGGAATGTGTTATGGTAAGTGTGTCTGCAAGGGCTCAAGGCATATGAGATACATAGTATCAGCCAGCCAAGCTACCCAATATGCGTCGTTAAAGAGGTGCCTTTTAAGATGGGCCTTAAAAAGATGGAGAGAGAGGGTGCTAGTAGGATATTGAGGGGAAGGGCATTCCAGAGGTTGTGGGGCAGTGAGTGAGAAAGGTTTTAGGCAGGAGAGGGCTTTAGATACAAAAGTAGTAGATAGAAGACATCCTTGAGCAGAACGCAAGAGTCGGGCCCTTTGATCCACAAAGGCATTAAGGAAAAACAAAGATTAGTCACAAGAATACTTTCTCATTTGTTATGTTTTTGTTTGTAGTTTTGTATCAGGGGAAACACATCCTAGTACAGTAGTATTTTTTTCCCTAGAAGGAAAACAACTTCTCTTAAAAGTCTCCATTAGTATGTTAGTATGTTAACAAAAAAGGAATTGGTCTGAAGTTAAAAAGTTTGCCTCACATGCTAATGGGCCTTACAGCTAAAACCCCACTTAGACAGAAAACAACCTTTTGTAAAGAATGTAACAGTCTACTTGGCTTCCCATAACAAGTATAACCGTGTTAATAATTAATTACATTTTACATTTCTTATGGGATTCTGAATGGGGGATTTTTTTTTTCAATCAACTGTTATCTTTACCCTTATCGGAGTTAATAAAGATAAGGCAAGGGGAGAGATGGGGCTCTGCCAGTGCAAACTCTTGTTGAACACACAGTGACATCAGACAAAAGGGAGCAGACAGAATACATCAATTCCCTCCCATGTCTGAGCTCATATTGTTCACAGAATTAAAAAAATGGTCTTAACGTACTTAAAGGTGTCAGATGTGGGTAATAACGGCACTAATCACCTAGATGTGACTTGCATTAATACACTTTGGTTTTAGAAGGGATTGCCCCTCTAAAGTGTGCTAAAGCTTATCACTGTCTAGTGGAGTTTGGGCTTAGTGCAAAATTAGTCAGGGTCCAAGTCATGGCTGGAATCCTGGGCCCAGCAAACCCCCTGGTGAAGCAATGTAGTTGTGAAGCACATCACAGTCACTGACATCCTGACGTTCCTGCTCTTCAAACTCTGGTTGCTTATAGTTGAATCAATAAGCTTTTTTGATCCATTTTATTTTTATAACTTATTAATTTAGCGCTTGATAATTTATGAAATCAGTGTATACTGCCACCACTATATAAATACGATGAAATACAAGCTTGTGCACATCACCCCAAACTCTTGTTCGCCTCCTACCTCAAAGAAAGAGAAGTGTGCCACCTTGTATCAAATATCCACAGTAACGTTGTACGTGAAAACCCTCTGTTGGTGCCTAGTTTGCACACAGCGGTCTGGCCTCTGAGTTTTTGCAAGAAGGCAGCTGCACAGAGAAATCAGACCAGAGCTCATACAGCGCAACCCCCTGATTTAATACAACAAATCTGGGACAGCACACCAGAGGCTCTGCCATAACCTAATTCAGCAATAATCTACCTCTAACATTTTAGGGTCCTGACTCACTCCACAGAGCTGCAAGATGCAACCACCTGTCTCTCAGCCTCCATTACAATGAAGGATGGTGGTAATAACATGGTCATAATGAGTGCATGCCCTGGCTCCTGCTTTGTTTGTCAGTGATCAGAACCATGATGCTAGCATTACCAGATGCTAACATGTGTGAGCTAGGCTGACGTTCCAAGGCTGCATTTCTGACACCTGTCAATAGTTGTCATCTCAGTGAGCAATGGCTTTAATAAAGTGTGACAAGGCTGTTTCTTCCTGATCCTCCCAAGGACTTGTTCCCCACATGGAATCAAATGTGTTGATTATTCAGCACGGCAAAGGGCTCTTCAACTTGTGACCTTCGGGCGAAATGTGGCCCCAGTAGGGCTTCAAGTGGCACTCGGACCATATGCTCCTGCTAATTTCACGACTGTGCTCCAGCATTTTTTTTTCCACATTGAAATTCACTTTTCAGCTAAGAAAATGTTAATATAATTCAAACATTACAGAGAGAGACAGAGACAGAGAGAGAACTGCCATACTCATCCTGCCCTCCTACACACTACATTTATTTATGATCTGGCCCCTTTGATAAGCAAGTTAACGCGCCCTGGCATAAAGGATCTATTTGTATGTTTCTGTTTATATCAGAGTCCAAATCAGTTCCAGCTAAAAGAGCCGCTATCCTAAAAATAAGTATTTTGAGGACACACGTCAGCAGCCTCATTATAGATAAAACTACTCACAGATTTGGGCTATTTCTGACATTCAGAATTAACTGCCTGCAAAATATATGTGTAGCCATGTATCCTCTTGGCTATAATGTGCCCTACCCAACACATAAACCCTGGTACCAGCGCAGGCAGTGTTAGGGTTAAATATATGCCCTTCCTGCTGCAGCAGTAAACAACTCCCTTGAATGACAGGGGGTGGGCCTAAGGCATGTGTACTGCCCTATCAGGTGCTCAGACCTAGGATCCTCCCCCTGGGTACAAAAGGGGCTACAGAGCTAAATTTACTGGTTGTTGGAAGTGTGGAGCCAGGGCTCTGGTCACCTTCCTTTCCCTCCCTCAGGGGAGAGGGATATTACCCCTTACTCCACCAAGGGGGTAAGGGAGCAAAGGATAGACCTTTGGGACCTCAAGCCCTGGGGGTTGAGTTCCAGGGACCAGAGAAACAGAAAAGAGTGTACGTGTTGGTATGCTGTATGAAGAATAAAGGACCATCATTTGTTTTATACTCCTGCCTGAGACTGCAGTTTATCAGGGGGAGTGCAAGAGGGTTTTCCTGCAGGAACTGCACCCGGCTCTACTGGGGCCTGCTGGAAATTTACATTTGAAGGATCTCAATGTAAAATAAACACAAGTGTAAAGTAAACATTACTGCAACCATCTTCAGCTTCAACTACAGAGAAAAAAAGAGAGACCAAAAATCAAGGGAGCCTGACAATAATGACATCCACTGATCCCTACTACTGGCTAATAATGCACTCTAAGCCCCTTTAAACACCACTAGAGAAGCAGTGTGTGTAAGAACAATCCCATTGACATTCATATGTGTTACAGGTTGGCTGTGATGATCACAAAGCAAAATAAAAATCCTCCCGCAGCTGTCAGTGTGTTAATGCTACTTGTTAGTACCTTTAGTTGTATTCTCTCTAAAGACAGGCATTTATGGGGTAAATATATAGAGATAATAGTGTAGCAGGGTCACCCCTGACTACTAATCTGCCCTTCTCCTGGCAGTAAGCCATGGTACAGCCTGCCAGTAGTCATCATGGGGTTTTCCCCCTTTACTGGTGCTGCCCCTGAGTGTCAGAAGAGGCGGTGACAGAAGGACTGAGATTGCCCAATCCTGGGACAGACCTGGAAGGCTGCGGGTGCCCTTGGCCTGTAGTGATGGTCCAGGAACCATCTTAAGTGATTGCTGACCTGACGGACTGTATCCGGCAGAAGACTGCCGTATAACTTACTGCAGAGTGTAGTAATAAACCTGTTCCTGTTTGCAATATACCTCCTGCCTGGTGCGTGACCTTACTGGGGGGAGAAGTAATAAGGTCTACCGTGGAAGATCACCTTCAGTTCCTGGAGTCATGGCAGATGGAGACGCTGCACTGCTAAGGAGATATGTGGGGTATGAACCCCAGAAGCCTGTTCCTGTGTCCCCACTACCATCGGCGGACAACTCAGCCCTCCTGTTGCCAGCAGGTATATGCACCATACACCCTTGTAATGGCCCCTGTCTGCGATTGGGTGGGGGGAACACCGTTACATTTGGAGGCGCTGCTGAGATCTGTTTACCAAACAGGACAGGCTTACAGCGCAACAAAGCTGGAAGTAACAAGGTACGCTTCCAGAGCAAGTACTAATGAAGGAGGGAGGCTAGGTGTAGTCAGGGGGATAGAAACCTCGCAGATAGAAACCTAGACTGCACTATCGGGTGAATGGTCGGGAGACACAAAGGCTATTGCTGTTCTAAGTTGCCCTAAGGTGGGTAGTCGAGATGCCTAGAACGGGGTGTACCTGGAAGCCCCAGAAGCCACCAAAGGAAGGTGTGAGGATGCGGGGATCGCGGCGCTAACAGCGCGACCCCTCCTCACCTCCGAATGCCCCCGCTGCCGTGAGACAGCTTCCTCTCCTCACCCGACCTGCTCCCACTGTGCGGGGGCGCCCCCCTCGTTCCCGGCGGGCCGGTGCTGCCCCGTGGCCTCTCAGGGCTCTGGCGGTTCCCTCGGGTCCCAGAGGTGCGCTCTCTGACCTTGCAGAGCGCAGGCCGGGCAAGGATAATTTACTCACTGCACTAGCAGCGAAACCACGCCCCCAAATCTCACAATGGCTGCCACTTAACCCTAAAGCTCCCCACCTGGCTGCTTATTATAGGAACCAATCCAGGACAGCTCCTCATGTTCCTCCAGGTCTAGTAAACACAAAAAACAAAACTGTGCGCTACTACCTAACTACCTATAAAGTTTAAATGTATATATATATACAGTGCAGTGACTATACCATCAATTTAGTGATAAAAATTTTATAAAAAATTAAACCACAACTCCCACAGTGAGATAATTATACATTAAATAATAAGTGCCACATAACCGTGTTGGGGATAATGGCGTCTGCAGCTGTAAAAGCAGGGGTGGCTCAGCACCCCACACACACTAAGAGAATGGAAACAAAAGAAAACAGCGCACAACGCCAAATAGTGAAGCAAATTCAACAATATATTATAGAATTATAAAGGGGGTAATATATCTGCGTACATGAAAAAAGTTGGTAAAAGGCATGTAGTGTGTATCACACTGTTTACCACTCGGCGGCTGTTAGCTGTAGATTCAGGTGCTTGCTTCCCTCTGCTGCTGCAGCTCAGTTGATTCTGGGGCAGGACGTCAGTCTTTCACTCCCAAGGGGATTTCCCTTCATGCAGCCAGGTTCAGCAGCTGGTACTGGGGCTCGGTGAAATCGCTCCTGCTTCCTGGCCGATATGAAGCTGCTCCTGTACCTCGGCAGGTGTATCCTCTGCACAGAGGTTAAAACGCAGCTTGCTGGGGTGCCCTCAGCGTGCCACGATGCAGCAGTGGTGGATTCAATAGGGAAGTTTGAACAGTCTTACAAAGTCTCTCACAAGTGTCCAAAACAGCACACAGGATGAAATAAAAACAGGACAGGCCAATACATAGACAAAGGCCAATGTAAGCAGATATAAGGCAATAGAATGTTACATCCAACTAGTTTCGTAGAATTAACTACTTCTTCAGGGAAGAATACGCAGATATATTACCCCCTTTTTAATTCTATAATATATTGTTGAATTTGCTTCACTATTTGGCGTTGTGCGCTGTTTTCTTTTGTTTCCTTCCTCCAGGTCTGCCTCCGTTCCCTATTGGTTAGCCACAATATATAGTACCTGTGTTGCCTCTCACATCGCTCGACATAGTCTCTGCTTACAGACGTCTATTCTGGCTTTCCCTTTCCTCTTCGTTATTCAGGTTGCGACCCGGCTTGGCGGACGTTCCTCTCTGGCTCTGGACACCTGACCTTGCAGCTTCTCCCGAAGCTTCAACTTCGTCTCTTCTGTACCGGTACGGGCAAGTATTGCTACACCTATTCACACCTGGTCTGGCAATGCCAAAACACCACACTCCAGACACGCTCCTTCTGCTGCGGGTGCGTGCACATATACGTCCCCACCTCAGTAAAAGGGACGAGTCTGGTCTGCGGCAGCACCGGCATAACAGAAGGGTCTGCGATACTGGCAGCCTAGAGGGGCGCATAAGGATACTGCATAGGGAGTATTTTAGGAGGGGTGCCTGACGTACTAGGTGACTGAACCTTCGCTAGAAGAACCCAGAGCCAGTAGCCAGACTAAAGAACCACAGAGTGCTTATAATGGACTAAAACCGTGTACAGCGTATCGAGATGGAGCTTTGCTAGCCTGGAGTACAACCTACTTTTGGTAGACTGCTAATCTATGAACTGTGAAGAACCACAAGGAACGGATTCCTGTCGGAATCGCAGTCACAGCGTGGTCTGTGAAGTGATTGTGCCCAAAATGGAGGTTCCCTTGTCAGGGAATATGCCACGTGAGTTACAGGATTTAAAATGGCATCTCACGCCAAGGTTGGATAGCGCACATGCTGGTTGCAAAAGAACTGCATGCCTTGCTGCGAAATTCTGCTCTGGTCTGGCGCGAAAGCCAAAACCCCCACCCAAGAGATGTGACTGGCTCAACTCAGAGTCAGAGTCACACCCTATCCACGTCATCGGGTGTCCCTCCTCTAATCTCCACCAGAGGGAGGGGACTCACTGACAATCAATGCCTAAAGACTTCAGAGAATAAGGGAGGTACTGGATGCAGTGGACCGCACCCTCAGTTCTTCGGAGCCTGGCGAGTAAAAGGAGTTAGCTACCTTTTACTCTTGTGTCCTTGTGTTCAGCAAACACTGAGTATGTCCAGCGATATACCGCCTACCGGGAGGACTCCTGGTGGTAACTGTGGAAGGGAAAAGGTACCTGTGATGCCTCTGTCCCAAGTGTGACTTTCCAGGTGGAGAACTGGCCTGGGGAGTCCAGTGTGTCCGCTGCGGAGCCTTGTTGCTGAGGCCTACGCTAACCCGGCCTACGGAGTTTGCCAAGAAAGATGCGACTGACCCCTCTACCTGGGCAGTCGATGCTGCTAATACGTAACCATCTACCTCAACTATGGAGGCTTCAGAGGGCCTGTGCGCCCAAGATGAGGCACAAGGGGATCAGAGTATCCTGACGACGATCACAGAGCAAGCTGAGACGGTTCCAGGCCCGGTTTCCGCAAAGGAACCAGAGATGGTCGGCCAGCCCACGAGATGTCGGGTAAGGTGATTGCCTGGGGTGAGCAGGCACCGTTGTTCTCAGTGGCGCTTGAGCCGAGACTGGCCTTGCTGATTGCCGCTGATAACGTGGAATTGATCCAGTGCCTTTCCACTGCGGATGTGTCCCTACCCTCTTGCACAGTTAGCCGTCGGTCTTCGGTGGTGTTTCGGCCGCTGCCAACTATGCTGACCGGGACCAAGGAAGTACTGAACTGTGCCAGCGACACTGCTCGACAGCGGAGCCCCTTACCAATGGCCGCGACCATGAGACCTGAGAGGTGGATGAGCCTACCTTTCATGGAGGTGTCCAGAGGACTATCCAGCGATTCTCCGGTACCGATGGAGGTACCTTCCGATGCCGACGTCCACATGGCGGAAGCTGATAAAGACAAAGGGAGCACCCCTACGCAATGGCCAAATGTCAATGCAGCTCTGGTGCGGGATCTGGACATGCGCCAGGACCCCGCAAGACCTGCCGGAGATGACGTCGTACTATGAGTAACCGCTGGGGCAGATAATAATAATAATATGAGAAGCCTTCGATCCCCGCTCCGGTGAGTACCGCTATAGCTCCGGTGAAAGGAACTGTTGCTTTTATCCAATCCATGAATGAACATTTGGCCCGTACACAAACAGCCAATGCTGTGGCTGATATGGCCTTGGCCCCTGAGACAGATAATCCTCTGGTGTGGCCGAATTTCCCAACCCTGCATTTCTGGCCCAGTCCTTGGACAATTTGCGGCCCCATAGGCCCACGCCAGCCCCTACACCTCACGTGGTCCTAATAACTTTAGTGTCGGGTCCAGGGGATGTAACTGTTCAGGACTTGGGTACATTCAAGGCACCTTTGCCCTTGACCAGTACGGCTGGTCTCTTTTACCGGGACTTCTAACCAGGGAACCACTTCTACCCAGATCACCCAGAGTGTGGTACTACCTGGGGAAGCTGATCGAGCCCTGAGAGAACATTACTCTACAAAGGAGCCTGCGGCCCTCTAAGACTCTTGTTCCCTCTTCAGACAGGAAGGACTGGTCTTATGCGAATGAGATGCTGATTGATGATAATGGTGTTGCTGATGATGTATGCAGTGTAAATAGTGGATTCAGTCATTATGCTATTTCTGTTACATCTGATATTTCCACATCTACCAACACTACCTCACACACAGGGTCTGCTGTAGTAGGGTCCACTGGGTCTTACCCATGGTGGCATCCTAGGTTTCAGGGATATGTACCCTTTATGGACCGCACAAGGTTCATATTCGAAACCGGGACCATAGTAGACTATTGGTGGGCTGAAGGAGTGTTTAGCCCCGAGGAGGCTGCCGAGGCCATGAGAAGGAAAGAGATGGAGATCAGGTTAGGCATTGTACAACCCACAGGAATGGCCCATAGGCCTATGCCCAAACTGCCCTTTTACAATGAGATCATGTTGGAGTTCCAGTCTAATTGGGATCCAGATAATTCCCCAGAGAATTGGGATTCTGAGGATTCTGATGAATATTGGTATAACGAAGGAAAAGGGAATGGTAGTCCAGGGATGTTCTCTTGTGGGTCATCTGGGTATAGTTCCCCAGGATCAAGTGTGTCGTGCTTTAGATCCAGTGGATCATGCCGTGCGAAGACCACCCTAATGGGGTATTTTCAGTGACAGTGTCCGGTCATGCAGAGCATTAGTTAGCCACTGGAACCGGAGTACTACTATTGATGAGAAGATTATCCATGTTGGAGGAGCCTATGTTAATATTATAGCCATTTTGTATGTGTTTATTCAAATATCTTACGTACTGTTTTTCACAGAGAACTGTATATCATGCATATTAATGTGATCATTATGTGAACTGCTATCTTGTTTTGTTCAGGTTTCCTTTAACAATGGTACCCGGAAATGTAGGACCCAAGCGAGGTCGTTGGGAATCACCAGAGGGAGAATGTAGCAGGGTCACCCCTGACTACTAATCTGCCCTTCTCCTGGCAGCAAGCCCTGGTACAGCAGGCCTGCCAGTAGTCATCCTGGGGTTTTCCCCCTTCACTCGTGCTGCCCCTGAGTGTCAGAGGAGGCGATCACCTTCAGTTCCTGGAGCCTACGGCAGATAGAGGCGCTGCACTGCTAAGTAACTATGTGGGGTATGAACCCCAGAAGCCTGTTCCTGTGTCCCCACTACCATCGACAAATGACTCAGCCCTCCTGTTGCCAGCAGGTATATGCACCATACACCCCGTAATGGCCCCTATCTGCAATTGGTTGGGGGAAACACCGTTACATTAGTATATTTATATTGGAGTGCCATATGTTTATTAGCAGTTCAGAGTACAAAAATATAGTTTTAAAATGAGAGACTGTTCTTAAACCAGAACATGTACTAATTATGCAGCTGAGCTGATGTCCCCTGACCTTTTTTGTTGGCATATCAGCAATAATAAATACAGAACTAAACCATTATCATCCTAAAGGTGACACGGGGTCTGCTGGCAGGCATGCATTGTATAGCGGTGCATAGATATGCCTTGTAGAATGTAATTGTTTTACTGAAAATGTTTCCCTTCCACCAACATACCCCTCCAGTCCGGCTGTAATGTGAAATGTACACAAGCAATGCCTGGCATTTTACCACACTACTGTCCCAGTGAAGCAGAGTTAGTTACTCTAGGTGGCGGCTATCAGACATGCTTCTTTCAAAATGACTTGAAGTCGAATCTTGTCTGTCATATGGGCTCTGCTAGACTTGTATAACATGAAGCACCCATCCTAACCCACTGAAACCAACTTAAACGCATCATTCTATGTGGGCTACGGACAAGGATTATAACAATTTTTTTTCAACTAATTGAAACAGTGCATTGTGTCAAAAAAATCAGTCTGTCATTATTCACATTCTTACATTTGCCACCTGTTTTCTTATTCTTTTGTAAGATGCAAGTCAGGTTCTTTAATATAAATGCATTAGGAATTGTTTTAATCTACTTGCATCTGTCTAATACGCCATGAAAAACTTGATGGACAATTTTGACGCATTTCTTGCGCACACAAGGGGCGTATACCTGCAAAAAAATTTAATACATGTTCATGTGTGCGCCACCGGCAACCTTGAAACTCCGCCTCTGACTCCAATCCCTACTGCCACAACACATCAAAATTGGTTTTATACATTGCTGCACAAAGACGAGAAAATGTGTTAATTTTTTTTTTTCCACCACAGTGATGCTTTATACAGTACATATGCCTCTATGTTGCAAATCAGGAGTTCCTTTGCTTCAAACAAAAGACAGGGGTGCCTATATATATACATAATTTGGTGGGTGTTGGAGTTAGAGCGTGCTGGGAATGTGTGAGTTAATTTAGTTCCTTTGTTTAAACTAAAAATGTTAATAAGAATGGAAATAAATTACAAACAGCCTACTGCAAAAAGAGCTTGGGGTCGGGAGGCTTCCGGTGACGTCATCCGACATGGAGGTGTAATCTGGGAGCTCTGCGGAATCTCCTGAATAAAAGCAATAATAAGCACCCTTCCACCCGAAAATTCAGGCTATACAATAGCTCCCCAGTCGGGGTAATAGCCCAAGAATGTCCAGGCAGCAGAGAAGACCCGTTCCTCCAGCGGTATCAAAGTATTTCTCCCCGCAACAAAAATGCCCCGAGTCCCTGCCTGAAAAACAAGATGGCGGCGGCGCACGTGGAGATCAGGCCGAGCAGAGCAAAACGGCCGGCCCCAAGGGAACCACCGTCCCTGAAGAACCGCTGACAAGAGCGTACATGGAGGAGCTTATGGCAACAATGCACACAAAGCTATATACCTCCCTACAAACAGAAATAAAATTGGCGGTCCACAAACTTACGCATGAAATCAATGGCCTGGCAGAAAAAACTACCACCCTGGAAAATAAAATGGAGGAGTCCCTCCTACACCACACCGGAGCGGAGGAAGAGATCTTCAGGCTAAAAGAAGAGCTGCACCAGATCACAGACGGATTAGAGGACCAGGAGAACCGGGATAGGGGACAAAACCTACGCATCCGAAATATCCCTGAAGCGGTTCTGCCTGGCCTCCTCCACCCGTACGTGACTGAGCTATTCAAGACAATCTGCGACTCAATAGACGACAGGGACCTAGAAATAGATCGGGCCCACAGGACTCTGGGGCCCAGATCTGAAGACCCTAACAGACGCCGGGATGTCATTGTGCGCTTGCACAGCTATACCGCCAAGGAAAGTATACTAGGAGCGTGCAGAGGAAAAGACTCACTAACCTTCCAGGAGGAACGGCTTCAAATCTTTAGTGATCTGTCCAGGACGACCGTGATCCGCAGAAAAGAAATGAAGCCCCTAACTACCTTCCTGCGCGAGAATGACATCAGGTATCGTTGGGGGTTCCCATTTAAACTCACTGCAAACCGCAATGGCAAATATCTAACGATCCGGTTCCCAGAGGACATGGACCCCTACGTCAGAGCTTTGGGTCTGACCCCCCCAGCTTCCAGGTCTGTTGAAAACCAGCGGGGCTCCACACAGAAAGAAGGGGAAGAAGACATTGACACCGAGTCAAGAAGAAAAGGGGTCCCAGCACACCCGACGACAAGCAAGCGTTAAGGAAACACCCAACCTACTTGTTACTTACCCTGCTAAGCTGATCGGCATCCACTGCAGACATCGTTGAACCCATGGGAACGCAGATGCGGAAACCTGGAAAGAAATCCACCACGGGACCGGGGAACCACCGAGCCTGAAGGAACCCCATGGGAAGAAGAGATCCAGCAGCTGAGGCAGACCCCAAGAAGGGAGAGCGCGTCTCGTTTAGTGCTCACAAGTTGTTTTAACGGCCGATGGTTACCTGGCTGCAGTTTTTGTTGTTAATAAAGAGGCCCTCGCGGTTGGAGAAGCCTGGGTTCCGCTTGGCGGGGGGAGCGGGAGGGGGGATTAGCTGATGCAAGGCAGAAAACCTCAGAACTGTGAGTACATTTCCCCCTCCCCCATCCTCCCCCCCTGATTGTGTCCCCGAGCCGTTTCGGGGCAAGTGCGAACTGAAACCCAGACTCGGAAAAGAGGCGCCCCTGCCAGCTCCCGGAGCGAGCAGGACCGCCAGAGAGGGTCTGACCCTAACGGCCCCTCCATGGGATCAGCTGTATAGAGACTTGTTCATATATTAAGCTGATGGACAACTACACTTCGCACCCCCCTACCCCCCCCACCACCCACCTACCTACCCACTTAACCACCACCCCCACTTACCTCCGCCTTATCCCCCTACCCCCCCCCGCGCTCCAAGTCACGAGGCTCCGCGCCCCACAAGCACACATGCAGGACATAAGTACTATACCTTCTGTATATGGTAACACGCAACGTATGTGGCATATGTGAAGCATCGCTGCAATGTTATCCAGACGCGCTGTTTACAGAAGCATAGCAAGTAGCTCACAATATGAATATGAAGAAGTTAACCCCCCATCCCAATAACCTCCCCCCCTCCCCCCTACCCCCATCCACCCCTCCCCCACCTCACCTCCCCCCCATCCCCATCCACCCCCCCTGCCAGATCCACCCTCTCCCCCCACCCCTACCCAAAGCCCCTCGACTGTGTTTCAAACTTACACACCAGAGATCTATACAATAGCTCCGTCGATCATAACACCATGCAATGTATGTGTATGTTATAGCGTCGCAATATTAACCCGGCTGTAATGCCCACTGAGATATATCAATATAGCCACGCTAGGCCTACCACTTTCCCTGGGAGAGAGGCAGAAGCCTCCAAAATCTTATAATGCCTATTAACAGGTGACGAACCAAAGACTCCAGAAGTGTTAATTTGTCAGAGTAAATTCGCAAAGTGTCAGCACTCAATATGAAACTAAGCATGGGATTGAAATCACCCCCCCACTCTGTTCTCCCCCCCTTCCCCTCTCCCCTTACCCTACCCTCCCCCCCTCTCCTCCCCCTTCCCCCCTTCCCCTCCTCCCCTCCCTCCCCTTCCCCCCCTTCCCCTCTCAGTGTAAAGACCTTGAGAAAACTTGCTGTAGTGTTACTCTGAACTTTTGATAGCACAATTATATTACTAAATCATTACCACTAATAGAGAACATATAAGATCAAGGAACGCATAACATGTGACAAGTCGGAATAGAATCCTGAATGTTTTACTGTTCTATATGTTGAGAAGGATTGCTGGTTGGTGAACCCACAAATATCCGGGAACAACACCCAAAACAGTTATGTATCAGAAAGTAAGGTGAATAAGTCTGCACCATCCCCATCTCCCCCCTCCTTCCCTTTCCCCCTTCCCCCCGGCCCCCCACCATATATGGATCTTGAGAAATCCTGTTGCATTGTAACTTTGAACTTTTGATAGTATAATTATAATATTAAATTGTTACTACTAATAGAGAGCATGTAAGATCAAGGAACGCATAACATGTGACACATCAGAATAGAATACAAAATGTTTTATTGTTCTAGATGTTGAGATAGATTAATGGTTGTTGAACCCACAAATATCTTGGAGTATCACCCAAGACAGCTATGTATCCGAAAATAATGTGGATAAATCTGCACCTTCCGCATCTTCCCCCTCCTCCCCCTCACCCCTCCTCCCCCCTCCCCCCCCCTTTTCCCTCAACCCCCCCTCTCCCCCCCTCCCACACACAACGTATATGGTCTTCAAATACAGAGCATTGCACCTCTACCTCTCCACCTCCCGCCCCCCCTTTTTTGCCCACCCATCCCCTCACCAGCATCGCCGCCCCCCCCCCACCCAACAAATACCCATTCACTAGGTCCCCCCGCCCCCCCGAAAAACAAGACTATACTCCCCGCCACTCAACCAAAGAAGGACATAAATATATTAAGTTCTTTAGAGTCCGCGACCCCTTCCCCTGGTTGCACCTCCGTTCAGGAACCAACGGATTCCTCCCTTTGGGCCTTAAGCCCAAATGCCGGCCAGTACAGCCGGTAAAAACCATGCGAGACCACTATTAGGTCTCCTTTCACACTACTCCCACCAGTCGCTTCTGTTCCGACAGCTTCCCCTGTTCCCCCCCCCCATGCCCCCGCTGCCCCCCCTGCCCCCCCTGCCCCTCGGAGCACCAACTCACATCCTTTAAATAAGGCCCAATACACTCTCCCTAGTGGGAAGGGAGTCAGACCTAGAGAAATCACATACTCCCATACCAATGGCTAGCCAAACCCCAATAAATTTAATATCACTTAATGTGAAAGGCCTAAATACCAACAAGAAAGGGAGATTAGCTCTCCAAGAGATGAAAAGGTCTAAAGGTGACATTGTATTCCTCCAAGAGACACACTTTACATCGCAGGAGCTTCCCAAATTATTCAGTAAGACCTTCCCCACAGGTTATTTTTCATTGTTTAACAGTAAAAAGAGAGGCGTTGCAATCTTAATCCGTCAGGGAACACCATTTAATCATATCAAAACAACCACAGACCCAGAAGGTAGATTTCTGATGGTATACGGCTCGCTAGCTAGTTCAAGAATAGCATTGATCAACATATATGCACCCAATGACAACCAGACAGAATTCCTAGGAGCACTAATGGACAAGATTGACCCAAGCTACCTGTCCTCATTGGTAGTGGGCAGAGACTTTAATATGGCCCTAAACCCCCTAGAAGATAAATCAACCCTACTAAACCGACCACACGCAAAAGCCTCCCAAAGACTAGGGAAA
The DNA here is from genome assembly GCF_040206685.1 of Ascaphus truei. NCBI lineage: Eukaryota > Metazoa > Chordata > Amphibia > Anura > Ascaphidae > Ascaphus > Ascaphus truei. The sequence continues at coordinate 109,984,833 of NC_134488.1, read as the reverse complement.
AGGTTGAAAGAAATCATGGAGGAATATTCTTTGCTAGACATCTGGAGAATACAGCATCAGGGCCAGAGAGACTATACTTTCTTCTCCTCACTTCACCAGACCTACTCACGCATAGATTACTTTTTCGCAACCAAAACAATCTTAGAAGCCTCAGCATCCTCGAACATAGGCCCAATTATGTGGTCGGATCACGCCCCAATAACAGTGACCCTCTCAACGCCTTTTGTTAAATCCAGATCTTTTAATTGGAAACTTAATGACTCGTTATTGAACTACCACGAGATTGAAAAAAAAATAAAGAAAGCACTCAAAGAATACTTCATTTATAATACTGAGTCGGTTTCCTCTCCGGCAGTACTGTGGGAAGCCCATAAGGCAACAATCAGAGGCACCATCATATCTATTGCATCCCATAGGGAAAAAAAACAAAATAAAATCTCTTAGAGACTTGACAGACAACATTTTAGAATTGGAACATCAACATAAAACCAACCCATCAAAAAAAAATATACAAAATACTAACTTTAGCCAGGGAGGACCTTAAGAAACTACAACTAGAGGACGTAGAAAAATCACTATGCTGGACAAACCAAAAATACTACGACAAGGGGAATAAGGCTGACAGACTTCTGGCCAGTAAATTAAGAGGTGTACAGAAGAGATTGCAAATCACAGCCATCAAGAGTAGGTCTGGTGAGACTATATATAATGAGAAAAAAATCACAGAGGTGTTTACGGCATATTATAATGAACTCTACAATCTAAAAACCCAGGGAGATAAATCACCTGACACAAATTCTAGAATAATTAATGATTACCTCTCTAAGTGTCAACTCCCTAAGCTTACAGAAGAAGAAAACGAAATACTGAACGCAAAAATAACTAAAAAAAAATTGACAGACGCAGTAAAAGCGTCAAAGATCTATAAAGCTCCTGGCCCAGATGGCTTCTCCAATGCCTATTATAAGCGGTTCCTCCCGATTCTATCAACCCACCTCCTGACATTATTTAACTCCTTTATGGACGGCTCCCCAATCCCGCCCTCCATGACCAATGCCAGTTTGGCTATAATATATAAAGACGGCAGGGACCCACTACAGTATGGTAGCTACCGACCTATCTCATTATTGAATAACGATCTGAAACTGTACAGCAAGATCCTCGCCAATCGACTGAACCCAATTCTACCCCGACTGATAAATATCGACCAGGTAGGATTCATTCAAAATCGTCAGGCTGCCGATAACACCCGCAAAATTATAGATATAATCGACCATGCCCGCATCACAGACTCCAAAGCAGTCGTATTAAGCCTCGATGCAGAGAAGGCGTTTGACAGAATTGATTGGCAATTTCTAGACCATACAATGCTCAGATTTGGCTTTAATAGCACTTTCCTAGAGGAGTCAGAGCACTTTATACCAGCCCCTCAGTGATGGTCAAACTGCCAGGAGGCCCGGCAAAGGCCTTCGAGATAAAGAACGGCACAAGACAGGGGTGCCCCTTGTCCCCTCTCCTTTTCGCCCTGACAATAGAACCATTGGCGGCAAGAATACGGGATAACGCCGATATCCAAGGCATATTAATTGGCAATACCAACTATAAAATTTCCCTGTTCGCTGACGATTTTATCCTCACACTGTCTCGCCCCCATCTATCCCTCCCCAACCTACAAAAAGAGCTATCCAACTTCGGCAAGATCTCAGGATATAAAATCAATAGCGATAAATCAGAGGCTTTGAACCTCAATCTCTCAGAATCAGAGATACAGTTACTAAAACTAAATTTTAACTACCGATGGAGCCCTTCATACATAAAATATTTGGGAGTCAATGTATCAAAGGACTACCGTTCCCTATACCAATGTAACTATTCACCTTTCTTTGATAGAATCAGAAGGGATTTGGATAAATGGGAAGAATATCAAATTTCCTGGATCGGAAGAATGATCTCAGTTAAAATGAATGTACTCCTGAGATTGTTATATTTTTTCCAGACATTTCCGATCCGGGTCCCAGGGTCGGAATTGAAAGATATCCAAAACAGAATATTCACATTTATTTGGCATGGAAAAAAATCCACGGTGGCAAGATCGGTTCTAACAACGCCAAGGAGTAAGGGAGGCATGGGGGTGCCAGATATCTCAAGATATTATCGAGCAGCACAATTGAAACAGGTAGTTGAATGGAATTCGGACCCAGACCAGCTATGCTGGTTAAAAATTGAGTCCCACTACTCTAAAACGCCTTCTCTGCAAGCGAGTCTGTGGGCAAAGGACAGAAACGATAAGGGGGCCGGCAAATTCAAACTAGGAGCTATGGACCATACTGTACATGGAACATATGGAAAAAGTCCAAAACTAAATTTGCACTTTCGACTCCTGGCTCAGAACTCACCCCACTATATAATAACCCTGAGTTCCCTCCTGGGTGCGACACCAGGCAATTTGAACGATACCTAAACAGAGGGATTAGGTCGATTCATGACCTACTAAGCGATAGGAAGCTCCTGAGCTTCCAAGAGCTACGAAATAAATTTAAAGCCCCTGACCTAGACACGTTCAAATTCCTCCAAATTCGACACTTCATACAAAAATTGTCCCCCACTTTAGAACTTCCACCGCTCACACAATTCGAAAAACTATGCCAGGACAACATGCATCAAAAAGGTCTCATATCACAAATTTATGCAGTCTTAGAAAAGCATGCGAGTCCCACGAAACATGATTATATGCTCAAATGGGCAGCAGAGCTAAATATCGAAATAGAGAATGAGGACTGGGGAGGCGACATCAGGAACCTCTGTTTGAACTAGTATTAAAGAAAACATTTACAAGATAATGTTCCACTGGTACCTCACGCAGTAAGACTGAAGCAAATCTATCCTCTGGCCTCTGATCTATGCTGGAGAGGCTGTGGACACAGAGGAGATATGGCCCATATATGGTGGCTATGTCCAGAAATTCAGGAATATTGGCTCACAATCCAAAAACTAATAAAAGAGGTCACAGACCTCACAATCCATCTAGATCCACTGACCTACATACTGGGCAGGCCGATAGATGAGATTGACCATCCAGTATGGAAATTAATCTCCTTCATCCTAACCGCAGCCAGATGCTCAGTGGCGCTCTCTTGGAAGAAAATCTCCCCTCCCACGATACAAATGGTCAAGAAGAGGCTAAGCGATGTTATGCTAATGGAAAAGCTGACAGCATTCCTCAATCACTCTACGGAGCTGTTCTATAACATATGGGAACCATGGCTAATCCATTAAACATAGCTGGTACACACCCCCCCCCTCTCTCCAATATCGGTAATTAAGTAGGGCAATGAGAAAGGTGCTCCCGGGGGGTGGGGAAGACAAAAGGGCCCCCCCTCCCCCCTCCCATTCTTTCTCCCCCCCTCCCTCACCCCTACCTCCCCCTCTCCCCCCCCCTTCTCACCCATCTTTCTTTTCCTCTTTGGGAGTCTAGTCACTGGGACCACTGAGGAGTCCGAGGGGACAACCACACCCTCGGGCGGATACTCCGTGCCCCCTCCCCTCTGTCAACCCCCTGTCACAAAAATAAGGAAAATACCTATTATGGCAGTACGTTGTGTGCATGGATCTCTAATATACCTATAATGTGATGTATCAACGCCTAATAAAAAATGTTTGGAAAAAAAAAAAGCGCTTGGGGTCGATGTGCTAAGGTCTCCTGGTTGCAAAACTGTTGCACAAGTGCAAAAAATAGCACAATATCCATCAAAGAAAAAAAATCCCATTGAAAGCAATTTGTGTTTTTCTTTTGACAAAATCTGGTGCAATTCTTTTGTACTGAATTTGTCCTAGTTTTGTAGATGAGAAATGTTGGTAAATAATCCCCCTGGTTTTGTATTGGAATGTTCACCAAAGACATTTCTTGGCAGCTTTTGATGAGCCCCAGCTGGGACCGATTTATCAAGACTTCTTTCATATATGTGTAGCCAGTCCCCTACCCTGCTCTGGTGTGGGGAACTGGCCAATTGCTCTGCGGGACCCCGCACGATCAGGGGGAGCAGCGCGGCAGCCTCTCCGGAGTTCGGCGCATTGCCTGAAAGGGGCTCTACAGCACTACAAGTCCCAGAAGGACTTGCGAGAAAGCGCGCGAGTGGCCATCTTGAATCAAGGATTTCCTCTGTTGGACCCGGAGGGATATCCAGTCTAGCAGGAGCAGGCAGAGAGGACAGATGCCTCCAGGGTGCTAGTAAGGCCCTGGACTAGGCCAGAACTCTGACCCTAGGTCCCAGTTAGGCCCTAAGACACCTGAAGAGCTGTATTGTAGGGACCCTTCCCATTAAAACCTGTTGTGACTATCCTACGCTGGTGGACGGACATCCACGTGGCCTACTGCGGCCTGGGACAAGGCCACATGTGGAAGCTCAGGAGGACTACTCCGGCTAGAGCTCGTGACACGGACCACTCCTTGGTTAAGGCGTGAGGGGATTGTTAGAGGCCCAACGGTGTGGGACCAACTCAACACACGGCTTCAAGCAGCACCTGGGTACTGGAGTACCCAGGCAGGTACCCAACGTGCACCAACATTCACAGGTGGTAGCGCTACCTCACATTTGGGTGGGATTGCTGGGACGGACACCAGGGATTATTGGTGCCACAGCACCCTCAGTACTTTGGGGGAACCACTCAGAGTTTGGGGTCACTGCACTATACTGTTGTTACCTAATATTGTGTGTTATATGTGTTTCGTATTGTGTACTGTAAAGACTACTTATTTACAGTGTGTGGTGTTATTGCTTACTACTGTTGTATTGGTTCCTGTAAGGGGTTATCCCACTGATGCTGGGATCCCTCATAGGTGGAGGCGCTGCACCCAAGGAGACAGAGCTCACCCCAGGCTCCCAGAAGAGGAGGCTCAGGCCTCCTGTGAGCATACAGGTACAGCAGCACGTGTAGTCGCCCGCGTATTTTCCTTAGGCATAGGGAAAGGGGGCTACATATGTACTGTCTTGTAATGGGGTGCCTCACTGCCAGGGGTCTCCTATCTGTGCCCAGAGACTTGGTTTAACTGCTGTCACCAGAGTCTGAGGGTAGGGTCACTGCTATTCTAGCCTCTGGGGCTGAACGAAACAGGTTACGACTTGCCAGACATGGGAGCAAATAATCTTTGGGTTTATTATAAACGGAGTTGAACACAGGTAAATCCAACACGCGGGGGAAGATACATAAAAGGGACAAAATTCTTATGAAACAGCTTTGCTAACAGTCCTCTGTGAGGGCTCAATTGGACCTAACCAGCAGTTAAACAGAACAAAGTACTGGGAAGACCTAGTAGCCTCCTGACTACTCCTTGCCTGTTGTGATGGGGCTTCTATTCACCGACTGGGACTTCCTCAGTCCAGGATCCCTTGCAGCAGTCTAAAGGGAAGATGTGGCTAACAGCCTCCTTGGCTGCAGAGCCTGGATCACTCCCTGGGGGGTTTTCCTTGAAGGGATTCATGCCCATGATCCAGCAAGGATCCTTTGCTGAACTCCACATGGCGATCCTCAGACAGGCCCCTGTCACCTCTCCATACAGGAGCACTGAGGCAGGCCCATGCCTTCTCTCCCAGCTCTGCAGCTAGCCGTTCTCTCTGGTGCTAGTAAATGGACCTCTATCAGCACACACCATCAAGTCTGGCCTGTTTAAATAGACCAAGTTCTCATTCACAAAATGGGACCAGCAGAGGTGACCATGGTTGGAGTCCGCCCTCTCTCTTGAGCTATGTGTAACTCAGTGCTTCATCTTTGGATTAAGTGGTTGCCCAGCAGGGGAGTGCATTTCACTCTAACTTCCTTAACACTCCACCTGGACTGCACAAAGGCCAGCCCTCTGACTTATCCTGGGCCTATCACTCAGCTATTTGATGCAAGTTCGGCTACACAAATAAAATGCAAACGGCACAGATGTCTCTTAACCCTCCACAATTCCCCAACAAAGGACATAGAATAAGTAGATGAGTAGCACACCTAAAACATACATAATTTGGGGCTCCGCTCCCAAGGCGTACAATGTCCGATAACTAGAGTGATTAAAAAAGTCACTTTGCAGAGAGAATCCAGGTGTAGATAACCCACAATCTCTTGCACAGAGCAGTATCACTGCTTTCAAATATAATAAATGGTCACATTTTTACATGCTTTTGGGAAACACACATTTAGGCAATCCCAGTGCCTTACAATAATCCCAGGGTCACGTGTAGTGACGCTGATGAAAGGAAGAGCAGGCCCGGCCTTAACCTTGATTTTTAGAAGCCCGGATGCCCGTTTCATCACATTAGGTTGCCAGGTATCCAGTTTTGAACCGGACTGTCCTGTATTTCGACACTGTCCAGTAAAAAATTAGAGTTAATACTTGACATGCATGTGTATACTGGTATTACCTCTCTGGACATAGTGACCTGACCGGCTTGAGGGGCCCTGGTATTTCCTGTAGCAGGGAGAGAGCAGAGCTGATGCTAGGGGGCTAGGAAGCTCCCTCCATCCTGATTGGCTGCTGGGTAATGCAGCCAATCAGGAGGAGGTGTCAGGAGTCTGGGGGTGGAACCAAGGAGAGGAGGAAATAGCATGGAGCGGAGAAAGGGGAGAGGGGTGTATGTGTGTCTTGAATGCAAGGCAACTTTCACCATTGTATCTAGTATTTTTGAAGCAGCTACCTGGCAACTCTACATACTGTACAAATGATGAAGAGACCTGTGAGGTTTCCAAACCTCTGTGCACTTGATCACATCCATTAAGGTTTACGTATGACGAATCTGCAAGGTATTCATGAATCTTAACGGGAATTCTTTCCCCTTCCCAAAGTTCAAAGTCCATACGCTAGACAAAGACACAAGATGTTATGCTAATCCATTTGGGATTTGGTAGATGTTTGTATGAACACAGGTAAAAACAGGACAAACAAAATATACAGGGTACCAGTCAGGTGCCAGACTCACCCGTGCTAATGCAAGGTCAGTACAAATGCTGACTTGAATAGAGAAACAGAGCAGCACACTCAGCGATGCGTAGAAAATTCCATAATTGATTGCAAAAATAAATAAATAAATAAAACCATACCATTTAGCATTTTGTATGCATCAGTGAATGTGCTATTTTTCTAGGTAATCTTTTACAATATGTTGTCAGGGCCTCCAAAGTGAGGTGGTGATTTACCAAAAGACTTAGAAGTAGTTCTAAAACAGACATTAGGCAAATCACAAAATTGGCAGGAACCACGGGGTTAATCCTAAAAGTATTAGGGTTTAGGGTCTGGTGGAATTTGCTGTGTGAAAATGCTAACTTTCTGCCCTGCGTTGCCTGGATGTCGTTTTATCTCAATCCACCTAGCACCGCTCTCTTCCCTAATAATCCAGTCTCTTCGACATCAAAGGCTTTAAAATATGCTGAAATCGGCTGAACAAGGAGATAGAAGCATCCGCTCTCTGCGAGGAGCCCAAAGGGGCTTTAAACATTATCAGAAAGGAGGGGGAGGGGGGGTGAGGGGGGATGGTAATTCTGCAAAGTAGTTAAAAGTGATGCTAAGAGATTTCAAGAGCTAAAGCGCTCCTCCCACCCCTTCTACTGAGGCTGCATTCATCGATTGTTGAATGAATAGAGCAGGGGTGGCGAACTCCAGTCCTGAAGTGCCACCAACAGGTCAGGTTTTCAGGGTATCCCTGCCCTCCTTAATCAGTAGCTCTGTCTGTCTTTGGGCTACCTGTGCTGAAGCAGGGAGATCCTAAAAACTTGAACTATTGGTAGCACTTGAGGACTGGAGTTCACCCCCCCTGGCATAGGGTGTGGTTAACTGGTTGGGGCTTAGGACTTTAAAGCCTGAATTCAGATCAGATCTCTGCCACTGTCTGTCTCTGCGAATTCTTCACTATATTCCAATGTAGACATCAACAGAGGATTAATAGTTCTCGCTTCTCTTGCCTTGGGAAAGCTAAATCAAATTTGATGGCAGATGTGTATTTTTTTTTTTTTTACATATGAAGGCAAAAGTGTGATACTGAAGAACTGAACTATAAAGCGCTTTAAGATCATATTTTATGATAAATGGTGGTATGTAAAACCAAACTGTTTTAAGAATAAAGATGAAACATTTCAAGAAAGAGCATGCAGCATATTTCTCTCCTACAGTACGTCAAACAAAATGATGTTATCAACATGATTGGGAAACTTTCCCCTTTAAGCGCTAGAAGGGAAGACAAAAGGGGGCACTACAGCACTAAAAGCAAGACGATTGTACTGCCAGAAGAATATGTTGGTGCTTTTTAAATAGCCCCAAATGTATTTCCCCTCACCTCTCCCCAGATGTCCAGGGCAGCCACAGCGATACAAAGTAGGACGGCAATGATCCTGCAACCAGAAACCTTTTAGATCTGGACCAGTGGATCTGCATTTTTATTTTACATTGTGCACCCCCGCTAGAGAATATTTGTTCAGCGAACCCCTAATTAATCAATCTTATTGCCTCCTCATTAGACTGTTGCTAACAAAACAGTTTGCCGCTCCTGCTGTAATTGACAGACACACCACCCACCCTAAGGTGCAGTTTGGGGCCTTATTACGTGCATAGTCCCCACTATGGCTCAGGAACCTGCTATACTGGCTGGGATTGGCCATTACATATATTTTTGGAGCAAACCCCTTGGAGACCCCTCACATCACATCACTGATCCAGGCAAATTGTATTATTTACGAAGGATACATTTGCATTCATCTGCAGTCAAGGTGGCTTCCTGGCTGATCACCTTCATGATTGTGGTCATTTTAGCCTCCCAGAAATGCAAGGGCTTAGAATAGAATGTTCTGCCGTACGCTATTATGCAAACGCAATCTCTGTGCTTTAGTTCTACTAGTGAAGGGGTCTCTAGGCGTATTGTCCCATAAATATCATTGAGCAAAAAGATAAGCACATGCACTGCTCCCAAAGCTGCACAAGGGTCAAAACGTTATATAATATGGGGGTGGATATGCTCTTGAAATCCATTGATAACTAGAGATGGGCAGATCTTTTGCCCAAGTACACAAAGCAGGCGAAATTGACCCTCTCAGCAACAAACAAATGGGAATTGGATGTGATTCGCCAAGCCTTTTAATTTAAATTATTATTACTATTTTTATTAATGTTTTGCAATCATATAAAAAAAAAGAATATGATAGCACAGGCAATAAGAGGTTTCCAATGTCAAGCAACTACACGGTACGTACGTCAATAAAGGATTTTTCCAGGCGCTTTTTTCTTTTTACTCTTGGAACCGAACAAATAAACAATAAATAAAACAATGATAGAGTGTGGACAGCCTGAATGACAGGAAAGGGGAGAGCACGGCTCCAGATGGGAAAAACAATCCAAAATGCTAATATAACAGGTAGGGTTATTCACGGAACCACTAGCAACATTGCAGTCACAAACAAAGTAGTCCTCTTACACGCTTCACCCACTAGGCGCTTTATCACTGTACGTATACGTCAATAAAGGATTTTTCCCAGACGCTTTTTTTCTTTTTACCTTTGTAACCAAACAAATAAACAATAAATAAAACAAATAAACAAACCAAAAATCAGAGGTCTTGGCTCTTCACTGGTGTTTATTGGGTTACATATGTATCATATTGTATTTTGCTGATCGATTTTTTTTGTTACTAGACCAAAGAACCAGGCCATTGGCATCATAGCTGAGACACTACAACCCAGGTTGTGTACTTGAAGAGCGTGATTATTGCCATTTGTAATGTAATGTATTCTGTACCTGGGAAGGATGCTAATTTAAATACGCTAATAAGCTAAGTAAACTAGGCACATAGTCTTATTTCCTAGCTATGTCAGGTGTGTTCCCAGGCACTATACCTCTCCAGTTTTGTATAGATGAGTGTTTTGGCAGGTATAGGTCAGTGGGTAACTCTAATAAATTGGTCTCTCTTTCGTCTCACTGTCCCCCCTCCACCACTCGCTTTCTTGTGAGCTACTTTTTGACACATTCACATATCTCCAGTGATAACTTTGGCTTGTTATAAAATACATATGACTCTAAGGTTTCACCGTAGTATAAAGATTAGCCTTGTTCTATATTTCCCCATTGGAATATATCCCGCTCTCCCCAAATGGTCAAAAGAGGTCTGTCACCATATTTATTTCAATATTTCACTATTTACCTTTGCATGGTATTACTGTGAAGGTTAGGCCAGTAAGGGCGGTCTTCAATAGTATAGTATCATTGTTAAGCATAAGCAGACCAAGTAATTTATTTTGGCCAAACTGACCTAATTGTGCCACAATTAACATTTTGTTTTTGTCTGTAACATTTACTAATTAAAGAAAATGTTTGATGAAATAAAAATCGTTATTCCCAAACATTTTTGAGAACGTGGGTGGAATGGGATTTCGGGGGGCCGAAAATATCTATGGCAAGATATTTAAATAGCCTTGTAGTATTATTGGATAACTTCACATTTGCGTTAACAGTCTAAATGGTAGCAGGAGGCCATCACGAACTTGGCCACTTATGTGTGCATAATGCGAAATGCAGAGTTCACCATGTACTGTGCTGTTCACACATTACTTTGACAAACGCATGCATATTGAAAATGTAATTCTTCCTAATTGCTATACACACACACAACCTCAAACTCTCCTTCATCTGTCGCTCATAGATAGAGAATTCAGCTACAGTACTGCAAGATAAAATGTAACTGTGTCCCCTCTTCCTGTTTGGTATAATTTATTTTATGATTTTATATATATATAGAATAAATGAGTTCTTCAGTTTTAGGTGATACCTTTTTTTTTTTTGGACTAACAATTTATGTCATAGGACAAGCTTTCGAGAGTTTTCCTCTCTTCTTCAGGTCAGCAATACTGATTTACACAGGTTTCTACAACTTCGACAGGGATTGGAAAAAAAAATGGAAGGCAGAATAAAGAATTCCAGGCACTGGAAGGGTGTAACAACTGAGATAAGGAAGGTGAGAATTAGGGAATGGGGGGGGGGGGGGCTGTACATCCACAGCAACACAGAGGGGGAAGAGGATGCTGGGAGGGGGGGGTGCGGAAGGTATGGGATGGCACACTGGCAGGGAGGACCATTACAACAAATTATGATAGTGTGTCAGAAACCCCATGTCTGCATTAAGTCCACTTGTTTTGGTGTCAAAGAGTCTTATCATATATATATATATATATATATATATATATATATATATATATATATATATATATATGCAAATACAACTGTATGCTCATCTGCATGTCTTAGGCAGGTCTGCAACCCCGCCTTTCCCCATTATCACCCAGCATACAGCACTTCCACTGCAGCAAGGGATTCTGGGAAATGACATGCAAATGAGCACACAGTGTCACTTTTTGCCTCAAAAACCATTTTTAACATGGTTCCCTATAGGCTTAAGCTTGCTGCATGGTCACAGCTTTGAGCACAGCCAGGGTTAAGGTGCATACCCAGAAAACCACCCACAGACAGCTGTTTCGACCTTGATGGGTCTCATCAGTGTGGGGTTGATTTTAGCTGGATATGCATAAGAGGCTATGGGATAGGCTATACCATAATACTGAGTTAAGTTATGGTGAGTAAAAAAGTGACAAAAACCCTGCACAGGAAAGCAAATATGCAAATATAACTGTATGCTCATCTGCATGTCTTAGGCAGGTCTACAACCCCGCCTTTCCCCATTATCACCCAGCATACAGCACTTCCACTGCAGCAAGGGATTCTGGGATATATATATCATTCCTTTATATCAGGGGTTCTCAACTCCAGTCCTGAAGACCCCCCCCCCCCCAACAGGTCACGTTTTATGGATATCCCTGCTTCAGCATAGGTGGCTCAATCAGTGGCTCAGTCAAAACTGAGCCACCTGTGCTGAAGCAGGGATATCTTAAAAACCTGACCTGCTGGGGGGTCGGGAGGAATGGAGTTGAGAACCCCTGCTTTACATAACCTATGTACCTCTGTCTCAGACAGACACCAAATATTTAGAATTATTGGAGTAACAAACATTATTCATATATTTGATGTACATCATTTTATAGTTCAGATTTCCAACTTTGATTTCTTCCGTAAGACAATCGCTTTCTCTCTAGTCTAAATTTAGCATAGGTTGAACTTGATGGACATACGTCTTTTATCAACCTCATCTACTATGTAATACCTGTATTTACATCAACTACAGTGGCGGTTGCCTTTAACCTCCTGCGGCCACCACCGCGGGCTTTTTAAAAACGCGAGCAGATGCGGCGTTTTTTCAGCTGTTTTCCCGCGCCACGGGCGCTTTCAATGATAAGCGCCATTAGTGCTTGTCTGATGATGCGGCCGCCGCGCGGGAAACTCCGTGAGAAACGGATAACATCCCCGCATTTTTACGGGTAAGTAGGAGGATAGGAGGGGCCGCAGCCATCATTAACTCATTCATTCATTAGCAGTAGAGTTTTATTAAATATTTTCGTTGAAGAGGTTCAACCAAATGTTTCAAGGAGAAACTGATGGATGTAACTTTTTCCTAAAAATATTGGGAGCCTTAATGCTGATGGGCACATTCCATGTAATGGACTCATAATGCAACAAGGCCTTCAAGGAAGGGGGTAACCGTGATGAGAGCTTAGATTGTAAACTCTCTGTGCCTGGAAATCTACCCTTTTTCATGACGTTTAATCAATGTTCTATGTCATTGTACATAGTATCCAGGGCCATATTTAGCTAAACCTGTTATGGCCCATTGGAGTAGTCACGTCTTAGAACAACTCAGTAAATATGGCATTGAGCGCAGTGTGGGTGCTGTATAAGATTGAATGTTAATAATAATAATAATATGTCATATTATATAGGAATCACAATTGCACTACCATTGATAGAGCCCAAGAGTCTATTGCACTGGTAGTAACATTGACATGGGTTTGGGCACACTCTTCACTTACTATGAAACAGAACAAAGAATTTTTGAAGCTGGAAGTCTACCAGGCAGATAATAATAATAATAATAATATATTAATAATCACCAGATATAGACAAGAGATGCAGCAAAGCAGAATAAAAGGAAACCCTTCAAATCTACCAAACGCATTTTGCACGTCCCTCATTCTACAGAAAAGAAGCAGCTTTACTTGGATAGAGATGTGTAGCAAGGCACAGAAACACACAAAAGGAACGTGTGACTGGGGAAAACGCTCATGAAATAGTAACAAATCCTAATGATATGGAATCCTAAGGCTTATCGTTTCCTCTGCCTTTGAAAGGCATTCCAGCACTACAGCACTGAGACAGCTCATCCAAGCAACAAACCTATTAACTCACTAACCAAATGTCACCTTAAACACCCCCTGCTCCTCCTGCCTCTGATCTTCTTCCTCCTGCTCCACAGCAATGCTTTTTTTGGAGACATGAAAGAATACAATAAATAAACAGCAAATTACCTTTCGCAATATGGTAAGAAATGTGAGCTTGCCATGGGAGAATGTCACTTCTTCCCCCCCTTCTCCGGTCTCCTGTCACAGTTTGAAACCTCACACTTCAGTGATGCAGACCCTTAACTCTACCTGGATTCATTCTGGATCAGACCCTCGGGAATACCAAGAGACGTCTCCCTCACACACACATAGAAATGATACACTGATCTGCACAGAGAGACAAATATGTCACACATCCGCACAGCTGAGTAAAGTCAGACACTGCCTCAGCCTCACCGCTCAGCAGTGTCTCTCTTATCGCATGAATATACATACAGTTTTGGATTATCAGTGTGTCCCAGGAGGAGTTATTGTATTCTGTTACTGAGTGAAACCTGTGTGCACCTGTATAAGCATATATACATATAGGGAATAATTACACAACACCAGGTATTAGAAGGAATACACACACTTAGGATTTTGCTGTATATGTAGTCCATTGATATGTTAATGAATATAGTTGATCCCATTCATGCAAGTTGAATCTATGAGAGATGGCTGGGTAGGGTGTCCCAGAAATGAAGCAATCTAAGGGTAGTATTAGGAAGCACACAATGTCCAGGTTAACCTCATACTGGGATGTGGTGTCGGTGCCCTACCTGCTAATTTGCTGGCAGAGTGGATACAGTTGATGATGACCCAAGGCTGCAGGGCAATCACGATGTTCCCTTTTCTGTGGTTGACATCTTCACCTGCTCCCGGCTCTCAGGTCCAACCTCGAAAATCCAGAGTTTACTTTAGTAAGGGAACATCTGAGCCCCTCTGCTCTCCTTTAACACAGCCAGCTACCAGTACTCGCTCCCTTCTCCAGTCTCACTGTGAATCACTGCAACCCCCACTGTGGCTGCTCCCAGCAGGATGTGGCAGTGTTATACAGCGTATTCCTCCCACTCACTGGGTCTGGCTGTCTCACCGTTTTCTATTCCCAGCATCAGTCCATTCCTTTAACGTGGGCTTTTTATGCGCCTTCTTCTCCTCTCTTCCTGCTGGATAGAATAGGATTATCCCCTTGGTCTCTATATTACACCAGAGCTCCAGTTATTGCATGGAAACCGCCTCTCTCTACAATTCTGCTCTCTCTTTTCTCTTTCTGTGTCTGTAATAATCCTGGCTTCAGCATCCCTGGGGCTCTCTCTCTCTCTCTCTCTCTCTCTCTCTCTCTCTCTCTCTCTCTCTCTCTCTCCAGTTCAGATCTGCTGGCTTTCCACAGCAGAGCTTTCCATGGTCCTGCTTCCTCCCCTCCCCAGCAGGTTGGTATCCTTTTCGGTGGCTGATTTCTGGAGGCTGCTCTCCAATTCTGCTCTGTGCTTTATATCCCTTGATTGCTCATTCTGCTCTCTCCATGCTTTGTTCTCTGCTTCTTTCCTCCTGGACTAAGCACAGCTCTCTCTAGTGTTCATTTTGATTCAGCGATGGAATTTCTCTGCTGTTTAGGAATGTATTGTAAAGTAAGGTACTGCAATATATATATATATATATATATATATATATATATATATATACACATACATACACACACACACACACACACACACACACACACACACACACACTAACATTCAGGGACCATTTAACACCTCAAGTCATACATCGCATACAGCATAGAGGAGAGGAATAGGCTCCAGTCACAGATAACATTCCAAGATGCACTGTTTTTAAGTTAAACCTTTCTTGATTTATTCATTGTAACACCGCTGGAAGAAGATATCAGTGTATCTCGAAAGCTCGCACAAATAAAAGCATTTCGTTAGCCACAGAACGGTATCGTCTATTTGTTTTTTATTTTATATATATATATATATATATATATATATATATATATATATATATATATATATAATGGTTCAGAGACTATTTAGTCATTTCTGAATTCTTGACAGTTTACAGACATGCACTTTCACTTATTTAATAAAGGATTTCTTGTTGCACAAATATAGCAGCAACATTTCGAAGATAGTGTCCAACTGGCTTCCCCCCTTCCTCATTTTGCTGGGTTGCGCATTCTGGATATCACACACAGTTCCATTGATTTTTTATGCTATTTCATCCAATGTATAAACAAATTGGTGAGCTCTACCTACACATATATGACTAGTTTGGTGTGTTTTCATCACCAAATATTCAAGTGCCATCAGGAGGGCTGCAAGAAAAATCATTTGGGCCACAAGTATAATGTATCTTTCCTAACCTGGCTCAGCAATAATCAGTGTGATGATAACCCCATTTAATAATACATTGAACTTGAAGTTTTAGTTGCATATTTTGGCCAAAGCCTGATAAGCTTCCAAATTGAGTAAGTCCCTAACCTGACTTTGGAAAGCTGACATTCTTGTCAAGCTTCCGAGTACGTTGAACGAGTCCCTAAGACTGACACCCGGCTTCCCATTGAAGAAGAAGAAAAGAAGGAGGGAAAAAGAGGGGAGGTGAACTTTATATGAGCATCTACTATATAGATGTGTACATCTTAAAAAAATTTAATCAACGCCCCTATAAACCAACAGATCACAAGATTAACCCCTTCTCTGAGAGAGGCATGCAATGCATTACTTTGCAGATCGCTCCAGCAATGAAGGGTATTAAGAAGAAAGAACCCCACTCAGAGTAATGAGCTGGGGCAATCTACACAGCATATTTTTTGCACACCCTAGTAGATTTCACAATAGAAATAACGAGGCACTATATTCATGGAAAGTCAATGCCTACTAGTGGTAACCAACAGTGTAACGGAGCAGGTGAAAGCTCTAGGGAAATATGTGTTTTTAACAAATAGGAAGCTAAAAAGTGGCACACGTTGTGTGCTTATTTGCATGCCATTACCCAGAGCTAAACAACCCTGTTGAGTCACTAAAGGCATTAACCTAACTTAACGACACATTAAAGATGGAGACCAAGCAATATCTTACGTGTTTTATTTTTTAAATAAATCACTTCTGTAAGAAAATACTTGTAGACTTTAAAAAAAAAACAACTCTGAATGATATTTTTTATGTATTATAATGTAACAAGCATTTTAAGTTTCTATAGACAAAGTCACACCCCCTTCCTCTTCGAAAACAGGCACTGGCACACCCCTTTTTGCATCTTTGGTCCTCTTCTGCAGCACTGACAGCCATTTAGTGAACCCCTGAGCAAATCTTCGATGATTGATCAGAGGAGAACGGATCAATCGGCAATTTAGCTAATTACGTATTGTGTGGATGTATTGATGCATATATTAAAGGGAGGAAAATGGCAGCCTGGACTTCTGCTTTAAGACTAAAGTTGCATCTTCAAAGGACAATAACATACAGTTAAGCCATGTTTTTCCTCATAAAGAGTGTAGGGTTAACTATAATGAAAGTTAGTTATAATTACATGCAAATGAGATGCAAATTGTCTTTTGTTATAACATCAGATATCCACTAAAGTCCGTTAAGGCAGCGACCTACTGTTATGTTAGTTAAGTTAGAGCTATACCTCGCATTACACCCAGACAGACCTTCAATAACATAACGTTATATTAACCACCATGTTCAGTTCATTAAAAAGGCACCTTTCTAGTTATAAATAAGTCCATTCTCTCATCTCTTACCGCTCAAACACCAGGATTTATACAGTACACTTCCACGTAGGAACATGTTACCCTCACTTACCACTGCACAGGAGCATGAATTTAAATGGCAAATTAATAAAATAATGGGGTGTTAGCTGTACCACCCACTGCACAGGTGAATTTTTTTTTTTATTGATTGATGGGTGTTGTTTGGCTTCAGAAACCTGGTGTGACTGGTAAATATTGACAAGACTTATTTAGCCCCTATATTAACGCTTTAGTAGCTCAAGTCGCCATCTAGCGATAGTTAATCCATGGCTAGCTGGCTAATAACTGATAAAAAGGGGTTCATATGTTTTTTACACTACACCCAGGATACTCAAGATCATACTAACCACTATTGGATATAAGAAATGAAATCCCACTACCCTCCCTCCTTGGTGCCTTAAGCCCTCTCCCCAGCCCACTGACTCCAATTACCTACCCCCATCAGCCACAAATAAAAGTAACACAAATCATAACCCACCATAGATCTTAAAAACATGTATATCTATTAACCAAAGATGCACAATAGCGTTATAGCCCATTTTCCGCATGGAATATCCACTCTACATAAAGTAGATAATTAATACTTTTCCATACTGAACTCAAATCTCATGGAACCCCTTAGTAACATGTGAGGCTGTGTAGTAGCAATAAAATGGAGACTACACAGACTAATTGGCTCTCAAGGGGTTAATGTAAAGGAAACTGCATTTACCCCAAGGGGAGCTTCTCAACAATGTTTTTGTTCAATCTCCGGTTTTATGCTATCCAATTAGATAATCCAATTATTGGATAATGACCAATTTGCTGGGTTTCAAAGGAAGTCTTATAGCAAGCATGTTAGTGGGCAAGATGGCAGAGTTTTTATGGCTGTAGCATGAGCGATTGATGGGAGCAGAGGAAAGTAAGTGAGTGAGTAAGTAAGTGAGTGAGTGAGTGAGTGAGTGAGTGAGTGTAAGAGGACTTTGGTGTGGAAGTCTGTGGGGGAATTGGTGTTGGAGCGGAGAGAGTGGTGGTTCCTATGCAGCCCAGATGTTTTACGTCAAGGCAAATTGTCCAAGGACATAGAGAGGAGGTGATAGGCCACTTTTGCTTGAACACAGCTTCCATTATGGCTCTATAAAAGGTTAAAACCACATTTGCAGCCACGACAGTAAGATAAATTGAGGGACCTACAGATCTCAATGGCCTACTGTATGACACATACCAATGGGATGGTGCTGTCAGCCGCTGTGTGAACGCTGCGATAGCTTCACTGTGGTGTTATGTGCCATCTTTACCCAGGTGGCAGATGCTGTGGTTTAGGACTTTTATATCCCTCCTGGTTTACCTGTAGCATCTCCTATTGATACTGAAATTGCATAATGTATTATATGACCAGGTGGCAGTGATGTGTGGAAAGCTCTTCGCCATCAGGTGGAGTGGGCGATGGAGGGGCCACAGGCACTGGAGCGGAGCCAGACAACAGCAGTGGCCAGACCGATTGGAGCAGCCACAGAAGTGGACAGAGGGGCTGGAGTGGCCACAGCCATAGGAGCAGCCACAGGGGCTGAAGCAGCCACAGATACAGGTGCTGGAGTCGAAAAGGGGGCTGATGCAGCAGGTGGTCCATGGCTGCTGTTGCTTAAGACTCTGGCGTGACTTCTGTCAGCTGTAAAATAAATGTTTCTTCTTCCTCATCAGGCATTGAGTGTCCTGCTCAGAGGAAGGTGGTGCAGCTGCAGTTTGTCTGTGAGATGGCCCAATGTATAGGTAAGAACAATATATAATCAGTTCAATACCATTCATTCCATTGGGATAATACATGTGAGAGATCTTAGTTCAGTGTATGAACAATCAAAATACTTATGCGCAAAAAAGTTAGAAGGTGTTATGTCTTAAATCGCATTTAAATGTTAATTAGGCGACCGCAACGTGACGTCACGCTGCGGTCGCAGGAATAATCTAATTGACTTGGCTTCTAGCGATCACAACCAAGCCGTTGCGTCGCTTCTACTATAAGTGCATGCAACAGTGTCAATACATTTGTTTTGCCGCAACATCGCCAACACTATAAGCGCAGCCTAAGGTAAAAAAAAGTTGGCAAATAATTCTATCAGCAGAAATATAATTATATCGTATGTCAATTATTTATTGTTACTAGAAAGTATTACTATATGGCTAATAAAACATTTACATATTTTGCCAGTCCCAATGTCTCCAGCACCCGGACAAGCCATAGACACGTGACCACGGCTGCCCAGGCACCGGAGGACTAACGCTGTGGGGGAGGTCCGATCTGGAAGAATGGACCCCCTCCCCCCCCCCCCCCCCCAGCACAGCGTTTTCGCGGAAAGCACTGTCTCTAGAGCCATGGCTTTTTGCCTTTTCAGCTGCTGCTCTGGAAACAATGAGACAGATTACATCTGTACCTTATTGTGTCTAAAAAATATCACAATATATGTATTAAAATATAGAACTGTATCTAATGTCATATAGGATAAATGTTAGTACTAGCATATGAAGCACTGGGTAGTTTGGGGGCTATAGTTCTTTCTCCTCCTGTGCAATAATCCCTGGTAAGGGCAGGTTGCCAGGAGTAATCATGGGTTTTCCCCACACCCATGCTTTGCAGTGAAGCAGTGAAGATAGTGTCATCAGGCTCTGTGTCCAAACACAGTGACACAGGGATGGTGCTTATTGGAACTACTTACTGCATAGCATTTCCTGAATTTAGTGAGTTGTCTCTACGCTTGAGAGAGACTGGTCCACCCTATCTAGACTGTGCAGGGCTCTGCCAGTCTGAGGCCCTCCCTTAGGGGAGTGGAGGGGGATCGTGCCTCTTATCTCACTAGGAGATAAGGGAAGAGCTAGGACAGCTCCTAGGGCCCTGACTAGGAGTGATTGTCCAGGGACTTCCTTCGGTTGACAACCCACTGATGTGCGGCTGAGTGACCTGCCTGCAAGATGGGCAGTCTGCCTGGTGGAGAAATATAGTATATCCTTGATATAGAAACCTTCTTGCCTGAGCCTGGAATCATTCAGGGAGAAGTTACAGAGAGATGTTCTCCTTCAGAGATGCCTCCCTACCCGTCTGGGGATCTGTTGGAGATGGAGGCGCTGTACCAGTGAGTACTACTAAGCTTTACCTCAAAGACCTGTCCTGATATCCCCCATACCACTGCAGGAGACTCAGGGCCCCCTGTTGCCAGCAGGTTTGCACCACCTTAGACACTGTAACCAGGATACCATTTCCCCTAGGGTACCCGACATGAGATTGGGGGGGAGGGGAAACAGGGTTACACATATGAAACAAATTTGTCAACCAATTGATGGTTGAGTGTGTGATAATAGCTCAGTCCAGGTTTAGTATTCACATTGTAGCCTAAACAATGGAGGAAGATGTGAAAATCATATGGAGTGGAACACTGACACTTTGAATCTGCAGGTACTAGCCGGTATTCATTTACAGCGATTCCTTCTCTAGTCTAATGTATCTACCAGTGGTGGAAGACCAACTACCTGAGATGGGGAATTCACCGCCGTCATCCTTTGCTCATACGGAGCCAGGTGCCGCTCCATTGGTAGTCATGATCTGACGGCTCCTTCAGCTTCCTTACTGTATGCTCACCTTTTCTTAAGCGTCTCTGTGTTGGTGCGGCCCAGCACATTTATGCCACTTAGCATGTCCCTCCAGATGCTCTACGATGCTTGTGCGGTAACATGGCTCACGGAAACGTTTTAGGAAATGATAAGTGGTATTGTTAATCAGTAGTACAAGCTCCTCGTTAGAAAACCTGACCACCCTGATGTGTGCAGCTTTTTCTGCGGGAGCTATGCTGAGTCACATCGCACCCTCGAAGCAAGGTGTGTGCTATGAAGAATGGATGTTTTGTACTTCTTTTTATACTTTGAGAAGAAACAAAGCATTGTTTATGAAACTATCGCACATGCGCACTACAATTTGCATTGTTCATGGGTATTTGAAGTCAACACGTGACAATAAGACTATGCAAACGGACGTTGTTGTTGCATAAAATTAGCTTTGAGGATGCCATGTTAAATTAGGAAACATAATGTCACGCTATGAGCCCGGATTTAATGTAGCTTTGTGGATTTATCCCCATGTCTTCACTTTAACCAGTGCATGATCCGTGACAGTCGATTAAGTGAAGCAGATTTGGGGAGACCTTCCGAAGACATGCAGATGCTCTCATGAATTGGCCGTCTTTGTTGGAACACGTTGAGAGAGAGCAAAAACACTGTTGATCTACAGACAAATTGTGTTGCCATGTGTTCTCTATGTTCTTTTATAGAAAGTAATTGTGCTTTTTAAAACCATGGGTAAAAAAGTCCCCTCCCCTTATAGAAGGTCTAAAATGGGAAATAATCACCATATTATACTACGACAGAAGGGAAGACGTGGCAGATACTGTATGCAGATGGGTCCAAAACGCTTTTCAACAAATGGAGTACAAATTTTGGAATCTACACCCTCTCTGCTGAAAGCACATCTTTAAAATATTGGAAGGTTCTTATTGGAGATAGGAGTTTGGGAGTTATATGCTTATTGAACAAATTATTTATATATAGCCATATATAGCCAATAAAGAATATTACTTGTGAGCACATTCACATGTCTTAGACAGGTCTGCAACCCTGCCTTTCAACCATTATCACCTAGCATACAGTGCTTCCACTGCAGCAAGGGATTCTGGGAAATTACATGCAAATGAGCACACAATGTGTCACCTTTTGCCTGGAATATCCATACACATCGAGCCCATTTAAGCAAATGCAGCACCATTCACACAGCTTTTAAGCACTTACAGAGGACCAGCCAGGATTTCCGGAATGGGCCAAGTTTAGACGGGGTATTACAGATTTGTATTTTAAAGCAACAAAGGGGGTCGGGTCCCATAGCAGAAGAGCAACTAAGTAGACAAACCTCCCTCTGAGTATTAAGAGTGGGCACTTATGGAAGTACAAGATTTGTGAATAAAGACTGTAATGCAGTACAACATTGTTTGATGTGAATGAGGTGGCCCAATGCCTGGGACACGAATAAAGATATATGTTCTACTACAACAGTTCCTGGCGCCCATTATTTTCCATCCTTGCTATCTCATCGCCCAGCCGTCTGAGTCCAGCACCCTGAGTCGAGGTAACCCATGCTGAGTAGCTCAACACTGTACACCAGTGGAATCTCCCTAGAAGTCAGGCAGAGAGAGTTACATATTGATGTCCATTACTATGCCCTAAAGAGGGGTGGCTCCAATCCTCAACTCCAATCCTCAAGGGCCACCACTATGTTAGGTTTTCAGGATATCCCTGCTTCAGCACAGGTGACTCAATAGTGGCCCAGTCGTTGACTGAGCCACTGATTGAGCCACCTGCGCTAAAGCAGAGATATCCTGAAAACCTGACCTGTTGGTGTCCCTTGAGTACTGGAGTTGGACACCTCTTGTCCATCATTCCTGGTCTCCACACTTTGACCTCAGTAATTGTATTTATTTTTACTCCTCATTATATTACCCTCCACTATTTTATTTACTTCTATACTGTATAAAAGTTAGATTTTAATTGTCACTTTTACACTTATCTCCATTTACTTGTGTAGCATAGCCTCCGGCCGCTACTTATTTTCCTGGGCCCTACTAGTGTAAGTCCTGTTAGGTGCAGGCAGTGGATGGGTTCATTCTGTCAGAAAGGCCTTGTGTGCTTTTGCAGCCTTAGATGCATTTGATGTATCCAAGGGCGGGCCTAGCAACAGCCAGAAAGTGCCTGCCTGAGGGGTGGATACTGGTTGGGTCACATGCTGGTTGGGTCACATGCTGGCCTGTCAGTATTCAGACCTGCCCTGTTATAGGGCAGGGGTACAAGCAAAACCCCAGGGTATAATTCTGGCACTTTCCCAAAAGTGGGTGTGTCTCTTTCCTCACTCTGTGGACTGAACAGCAACTTCCCTGATCTCACAAAGAGACTCAGGAGGAGCACCATGCAGGAGGAAACTTGGAAGGGCCTCAAGCCTTGAAGTGACCTTCTTAGGGGAAGCAAGAGATGTACCTGCTGTGTAAGATCTTGAACACTGCAATACATACCATGGAACCAGATACCAGTGTGATTCACTGTCTTGGGTTAAAGAAAGGTGTCAGTCTGGGCCATCATTCTATCCAGAGGATCCAAGCTGACTGGAGGTGCTGCAACCAATGAACAAAGTACCCTGTGAACCTGTCCTGATTCCCCACACCACCGCGGAAGTGCTCAGCCCTCCTGTTACCTCACAGGTACGCACCACACCACAGTACAAATGGAGTAGCAGACCTAATCTCACTTAGGGTGGGGGTAAAGGGGCTACACTAGTATTGAGTGCATCCCATAGGGGCTTGTTTTCTTTATTTTGTGTATCATATATGCCCTTAGTGCACCATACGAGTCCCCGCATTTACTTTAGGTTGTAGCGAGCACAACTTTTTGTTTTGTATATTTTGGTGTGCATCCATAAATGGATACTTGACTTTGTCTACTTTATTTTTTTTGTGTTTATAATTGTCTTTTATAGACTTGGGCAGCAACTCCCCACACCCCCTCCATGAGAGATTTGGTAGAGGTGTGAGTCATTACAATTTAAAATGATAATTGGAATAGCTGGACACTTTGAGCAATCACTTTTTGTAGTATAAACGGATAACATTAGCACTGCATATATACAAAGCAAACGTGTGCACACCTTATTAGATGGCAAAGCCTAAACTTTATAAAAGATCCACAACATAATAAAAAGATTATTGCGTTTTAAAAAAAAAACATTCTTAAAATTCCAGACGTCTCTCAGCTTCATGTCTCACGGCCCCGTGCTCCATCCAATTCAACTGTCTTGAGGCAGTACAATAATCTTAAACCCGCATGGACCTGAGATCAAATAATATTTACTTTGGATATTATAGGGGCTTAAAGAATAATTAAAATGACTTTATTTGCAATCTATAATAATAAAAGAGATTCTGTCAGGGTCATAGCATCAAGACCATGAAACCTAGACACCTGAAACTTTGCGTGCATACTAAGGGGACCCTGGGGGTGTGCATCTGGTGGTTATTTATCTAGTTAACACATTAATTATATGAGTTATTAACATTTATCTGAGTCAACCAGTGGGTGTATTTGGTAGGCTATGTGTCTGGCACGTGACATCATAATGCATATAGCCTGGTGGCAGATATGGAGAGTCGGATAGCTATAAAGTTTACATAGTAAGCAGACAAAGAAAGAAAAGGAGGAAGTCAGTTGACACATGTGGAGAAAGCAAGAATGAGAGAGGCGGAAAAATTGGGCACATCATAATAAGGTATTAAATGAAAGTGATGGGATGGAGAGAGATGGGGGGAGGGAGATGGGGGGGGGAGAGAGAAGGTTTTTTTAATTCTTAGTAATTTGGATTACTGCACCCTGTGCGAAGCCGGGCTTTATCACCTTCTAGTATTAAAATAAATGTGAGTTTGAGTGCCCTTAACTTGTATTTAGTGATATATATATATACATACATAGAATATAATGTAACATGGCTGGTCCAGATTACCTCTCTGCCTCCTGTCACGTAAGTCCTTTGTAGCTACAGGCTGTGACACGCAATCATGTGGGCTCTTGACCCCCCTCATTCTGACTCCCTGAGTGACAGAAGTGGTGGTGACCTAGGAATCTGTCTATGTGCAGCCTATCATGGTGCAGATCCTGTGCCCTCCCCTTCTGATGCCTCAGGGAGGAAGTGCAAATTTGTAAGTAGTGCTGATCCACCCCTCCTCGGGAGTGGAGGTATGTGGCTGGTCTCCTCCCGGCTGGGAGAGGGACAGGCCAGTCAGTCCCTCATGGCCTGGCTGGTCAGGAAAGATGAAGAGGACTCTATTAACAGAGAGCCAGCACCATCCAGAGGCCTGGGAGCCTCGGATCATCATGCATCCGCTGTGTATAACATCTGCAGTGACTGTAACAGCCAAATAAACCCCTTTGCTTTTATATACCCTTGCCTTAGTGTTCAGTCCATTTGGGCAAGGAGGGAAAGAGCTGTGTTTTGGTGGGGGCTGACTCTGGAACCCTGGAGCCCACTGAAATTGGAGGTGCTGACACCCTGAGGAACCATCATGATCATCAAAAGCCTGTCCTGGTTCCCACAACATCGCGGACCACTCAGCTCTCCTGGACCCTTCAGGTATGAAAGTACCACAGGCACCGGTAGTAACAGCAACATCTTCCAGAGGGTGGGGGTCCATGTGTTATATATATGTATATATATTATTTATTATGTGGTAATTTGGGGGGGGGGTGGTCTCAGCTGTTTTGGAGGTAAGTGGCTTCTACCTCCCAGGGTTTAAGCTCACCCCTCTCCACTTTCCAAATAAACAGTTCTTTCTTTGACATGCAGCTGGTTGTGACAGATCCAATGCGATCATTCTTCCTCTAACTATAGAGGTAAATCAGAATTTTAATCAGTTAGTGTTAGGACCTGCAATATTTGGTCATGCCTTGAAGTGGCTTGCAGGCTTAAAATGCTTTGGCCAACGGGTTTAACTAAATTACCCTTTTTTCAAGAGATGTATTCGTATTTCACTATATATTTTTGCCATATTGGATGTAGCTTTGGGCTTCTTTGTTTTTTGTTATATTTATTTATAAAATGTTTTACCAGGAAGTTATACATTGAGAGTTACCTCTCCTTTTCAAGTATGTCCTGGGCATCGAGTTATGATGACAAATAATACAAGGTTACAGATACACAGTTACATAAGGGTATACATTAGATACAAGACACTGCATGCACAGTTAAAGATAATATATATTATAGGTGTATGCAGCAGTTACGGGCCAGATTAAAATGTGAGCCAACTCCAGCTTTGAAAGAACTTAGACTGGTGGTGGCTGAGATAGTCTCCGTTAGATTGTTCCTATTTTGGGGTGCACGGTAAGAGAAGGAAGAGTGGTTGGATAATTTGTTGAACCTTGGGACCATGAACAGTCTTTTCGAGTCAGATCTCAGATGATGAGTGTTGCATGTGGTAGGGGTGATGAGCTTGTTCAGATAGACGGGTAGCTTGCCCAGAAAGTATTTGAAGGCAAGACAGGAAAGATGAACTTTGCGCCTAGACTCGAGTGATGACCAATCTAGTTCTTTCAGCATTTCGCAGTGATGTGTGTTGTAGTTGCATTGGAGGACCAAACGCCATATTGAATTATAGAGGGTATCAAGTTTGCTAAGGTGGGTTTGGGGTGCCGAGCAGTATACTATGTCCCCATAGTCGATAATTGGCATTAGCATTGTTCCGGTGTCGTCGAGGAAGCCGGAAGAGTGACATCATGGTCCCGCTGCAGTAGAGTCCTGGAGTGGTTCTGATATGCCAATTATTTGATTTTTTTAGGAGTGTGCGTTTTTTATGTTTTTAAAAAATATTCAATGAAATGAATGTATTACCCTGTTGGTGGATGACCCTTCTTGTTTTATCGTACACTTTTCGCTCACTACTTTGCAGACACCTCGGACAGTGAAGAGTTCTGTAATTATTGCAGCACAAGATGACTGACAATTGCAGACTGCAGTAAATATCCATAGAGGGAAATGTTTTCAGAGTTATTACATTTAATAAGCTAAAAGCAATTCAGAAAGGTAGCAGGGAGCTGGATTGGCAGATTATTCCTTCCCTCTCTGCACAGATCACAATATAGATCAATAGCATCTGCAACCTATTTCCTGCAGAGTTCACATAAGCCTCACGTGTACACTGTATATTGTTCTCTCGTCTTTCACATCTTCTCAATAGTCTTCTGGGCCATATACAGTGAAACAGAGTCTTCTCTTTCTGCTTTCACTCCTCATTCCCGCTAGAGACAGACGAGCCCATCACACCACCCTTCCACCATGCAGATTCCTTTAAAGCAACATTTTACATTTGAGCAGATAAGGGATCAATTCCACCATTTCTGGAAATAATATGCCAGACAACATAATAATCCTGAACGTCGTTCAATAGCACAAAAGCAGTCAGTCATGACATTGTATAAAAGGAGAAGTAAACCTCCAATGTTACAAAGATCCTGACTCAGGTCACATTAGGATACAGATTAATTAATTCCTTTGGTAGAAATCGGGATTAAGTCCATTTAATGCACTGTACCTCCAGATCAGAATAATGAGTATGCTGAGATAGACACCCAGGTGGAGCCCCGCAACAAAGCTAGGACAACAGGTGGGGTCATATAGAACCCAGCAGCTCTAGATCCAGGTAAAAAAACAGATAGCACAACCTCCACAGGCAGTGAACCAAATATTGAAGGTGAATGCAGTACTCACGGATCCGTGTTGATTGAAGCAACGAATGGATTCATCCCTGCGTGCATCCCGTGAGAGGAAATCTGGAACAAATGAAAAAAATAACGTGCAGCACAGTGATCAGCCAAGAGAACTGGAGACAGGATCAAAATAAAGCGCCAGTTACGGCGGGAGACGCGTCAGTTTTGCCTCAGTTTTTGTACGGGCACTATGTGTTCATAAACTTTTATTGTTTGGACTTTTGATCCAGCCTCCAGTTCTCTTTGCTGATCGCTGTGCTGCACGTTATTTTTTTCATTCGTTACAGTCACGACATTTGTCATTTAGTAATTGCCCCCGTGATCTACTACAAATTGAGTCAATATCCTGCCCTTCTTGACCTAAGTAGCCATTGCAGATAGTCGGTAGCAGGGAACCAACCAACTCTTCCTATTGATAATGGATACTTCTGATACTAAGCCGATACATTACATACACAATGTATAATATAAAAGTTGCCTTATACCAATGCATGTCCCTGGTCTTTCATTAGGTCAGTAAGACTTACTGTGGACACAAAAATCCAAGTGGGGTAGAGACCCTCAATTGGACAAGAAACCCAAAATTGCACTCTATGAGAATAAAACACTTAGTGGGAGTGAACAATATATCCCAGGCTAATAGCCAAAGTGCTATACGACGCAAAACAAAAAAGAATTTATTAAGTACATGAGGGAACAATATCAGGGAGTGTGGGGTATGAATAAGGGTGTGTTTAAAAATACGGTAGATGGTGACCAGAATAGAGAGTGTTCTCTCTCACTCATCAGGTATAGTTCACATATAGGGGAGGCCACTGCTAAAGCTTATAAGGCATATCCCTGCAGCGCATACCTGGTAGTGGGCAATGAGGTATAGTGAGCCAAAGTCCTAACAAGGTATATGGTAGAAAATTCTACCAGCAAGAGGGGATACTAAACACAAAATAACACTTAAAGTGTAAAGGAATGAATCCCTGGTTCATCTGAATCGCTTGAAAACATGTAGCATATGCAAAATGGTGTAACATGTATCAATGGGTAAGTGTATCTGAACACTAAAGTAAAACAGAGGATTGGTATTTCAACATATATATACATGTATACCCATAATCCCCTGAATAAAGTTGTCTCCCATGCATCAGACTGCATAGAAAAGTAATTTCAAACTGTATATATACACATCATGTCAGGCTATGGCATAAGGCAAGAAAAAAGGGTAAGTAGAGATCAATTTCAGATACTACCCGATCAGCCGAGTTGGTGCTGGTTTACACGATACACCAGAGCACCTGGCATTGCTGGTCACTGCTACCGACGTCAGAAGAGTGACGTCATTAAAACCAAGAAGGATGATGGGACATTAAAAACTACAATTTTCCGTAAGGCAACATCAACTAACAGTCTGTTGGTAGCAGACAGCCACCACCCCAGGTACATGGTGAATAGCATCCCTATTGGACAGTTCCAATGATTAAGGCGGAACTGTTCAAATATTGAGGAATTTAACCATCAAGCCCAAGACATGACAGCCGTTTTTTAGAAACGGGGTATAGCAAGGGATGTATCAAAAAAGCCTACCATAAGGCGAAAAAAATCCCGAGAGAACAACTGCTAGTGACAGGACAAAGACCGAATCGAGACACTGATAAACATATCATCAGATACATTGGCACATATAATAACCAATGGAACAATATCAGGAATATTTTCTCCAAGCATTGGCACGTACTAACGTAGGATAGGGATCTTAAACAGGTACTCAAAGAGAATCCCACCATGACATGTAGGAGAGCACACAATCTCCAGGACACCCTTGTACACAGTCACTCTAGAGGGGACCAACCAAGAACATGGTTAGGTGATGCTAAACCCATCGGTTCCTATCCATGTTGTAGGTGCAAGGCCTGCACCTATATGCCCAAAACCAAGTACTTTTTGTGCCCCAATTCAAAAACTTACCACATTAGAGATTACATCAATTGTCTGACAACAGGGGTGATTTACCTGATTACATGCAAATGTGGGAAAAAATATGTGGGTAAAACCCACAGACAACTTAAGACACGGGTCCTTGAACACATAGGGTCTATCAGAAATCTTAAAGATCTACCAGTGGCCAAACATGTCAATGAGGCACACGATGGCGATTTGACGTCTGTGATTTTTTGTGGTATTGAACACGTGAGATGGGGTCAAAGGAAGGGGGACTGGGATCGACGTTTAATGCAGGTGGAATGTAGGTGGATATACACCTTGCAGACACTGTATCCAGATGGCCTCAATGAGGGGTTCATATACACTCCATTCTTATGAACCCCCACCTCTGTACATCATAAGACTTAGATACCAACAGTCCTAATAACTTATGCTCTCATTTTCATCTGAGTACGAACTACCTCTCATATGGGATCCAGGGATATATATATATATTTTAATGGAGTCATATACTCTAGTGACTATTAGAGGTGGTTCCATGTAAGGGTATACATTCCTACATCACATACAAACGATGACCCTGTTTGGTAGCCAGACCTGTTGATTTATATGGGATCCAAGTATCTATCCACCTTTAGGAGCGTATAGCACCTATTAGGAGCTGCCTTCATCAGCTAGTCACATCATGATCCCCGTTGTCCATGCCTTCCCCTTGTTCGATCCCCCATTACTCTATATATCTCCGGTCCCTAAGCCTTTTAGTATGGTGTTATTTTGTGTTTTTTTCATTTGTGCAAGTGCTACACATACACCACGACACAGAAACACCACACTTAGGTTTTTTAGCCTTTATTGTGGTATGGTTGGAAATACCAGTGACAGTATGACAGTGACATAAGTACTATTGATGTATTACTCACACACTCAGGTCGTGCAGCATTCATTTATGAATTTCCATCTGTGTATGCCCGTTTTCACCTGATTATACACTGCCCTTTACATGGGATCCAGGGATATATTTTATAATGGAGTCTTATACTCTAGCGGTACCATTTTGACTCTTAGAGGTGGCTCCATGTAAGGGTGCACATTCCTACATTACATACTATGGTTACATTGTTCGGTGGCTGGACCCTATGATTTATATGGGATCTAAATCATAGGTCTATCATCAAGAGTATTTATCATCTACGAGGGGTGGCTCTCATCAATGAGTCACACGATTACCACTGTTGTCTTATCACTCCCCTACCTCCTGCTCGATACCCTGTTACTCCATATATTTCAAACTTTTTAGTATGGTAATTATTTGTGTTCTTTTATTTCTGATTCCGCCAAACAAACATACACCATGACATAGGATTAACACACTTAAGCATGTTTAGCCTTTATCTTAGTATGGTTTGCAATACTACTGATAACTCTAAAGTGTGACATCATATCCCTATACTGAGGTCATCTAGCATTTATACTAGATATACTAATGATAGTGTTATCTTGGGGTGTGCTGCTAAATGTTTTTTCCACATATCTATTTTGCTTGAATTGTCAGCTACCTGCAATTCTCTAATTAGTGCAGCAAAACACGAAATTGAACTGTTACCTCCTAGTGAGGATTGTGTTGATTAGAGACTCCCCTAATATGGAGCTCACAAGGAGTTAATTACCAGGGACTTGCCTGCTTCTCATTAAGAAAATGGGTATATAAGGATTCAGTGAAGTGGTCTTTCTACCACTCCTGCCCTGACGAAGCGTATCTTCCTACGCGAAACGGCCCGTCCAAAAAAAAAAAAAAAGGTTTTTAATGACGTCACTCTTCTGACGTCGGTAGCAGTGACCAGCAATGCCAGGAGCTCTGGTGTATCGTGTAAACCAGCACCAACTCGGCTGATCAGGTAGTATCTGAAATTGATCTCTACTTACCCTTTTTTCTTGCCTTATGCCATAGCCTGACATGGTGTATATATACAGTTTGAAATTACTTTTCTATGCAGTCTGATGCATGGGAGATAACTTTATTCAGGGGATTATGGGTATACATGTATATATATGTTGAAATACCAATCCTCTGTTTTACTTTAGTGTTCAGATACACTTACCCATTGATACATGTTACACCATTTTGCATATGCTACATGTTTTCAAGCGATTCAGATGAACCAGGGATTCATTCCTTTACACTTTAAGTGTTATTTTGTGTTTAGTATCCCCTCTTGCTGGTAGAATTTTCTACCATATACCTTGCCAGACTTTGGCTCACTATACCTCATTGCCCACTACCAGGTATTCGCTGCAGGGATATGCCTTATAAGCTTTAGCAGTGGCCTCCCCTATATGTGAACTATACCTGATGAGTGAGAGAGAACACTCTATTCTAGTCACCATCTACCGTATTTTTAAACACACCCTTATTCATACCCCACACTCCCTGATATTGTTCCCTCATGTACTTAATAAATTCTTTTTTGTTTTGCGCCGTATAGCACTTTGGCTATTAGCCTGGGATATATTGTTCACTCCCACTAAGTGTTTTATTCTCATAGAGTGCAATTTTGGGTTTCTTGTCCAATTGAGGGTCTCTACCCCACTTGGATTTTTGTGTCCATGCTAACTTTACCCTATGCACCATGAGAGAAGAATATTTTAATTAGAATAATTAGGAGAGCGATAAGCATTGTGTGTTTCAGTAAGACTTACTGCCTGTTGTCCAGTTGGCTCAAATTGTCAGGGTCCGTATCTATAACATCTGGGGTTGGAATGACTGAGTTTTGATAGTTGACAGTGGCCGATTGGATAGCATCACTTCTTTGAGCAACAGCTAAGCTCAACCAGGCAACATAAAGTAGCAGAGACAAACTTGGCTTTATGTCAAATATACATTGCTGGATGATGAAGAAATAAATGTAAGAGATAGAGTTATACACCACTGGCAGATATTGAGAAAACGTACAATACACCTGTCTGAGAAGATGTCCAGGTGGTGAGCAGATCCTGAGAGAGAACAGAATGCCATCATTAAGTGGAAAGTTGCAAGCTGTTAGCTCTCACTCCTCCACATTTTCGAAGGCATGTTTAAGCAAGAAAACATTACTCTTATTAGAATGTGCCTGGTGAGCATTCAGCTTCAGTTCCCAAGCAGTGACGATCCTTTCCATGGTCAGACTGAGGTTCTTCATTGAACAGATTATTCACCTTTATTATTTACAAAAAAAGAAACGCAGAACCCTATTGAACTAAGTACAAATACAATTGATTCATTAAGTACTGACATTACTGTTTTATGGGCCTGAATGTCATCACTTAACGTGACAGCATAAATGGTACACGTAAAATCACTGTGGTGATTAAATTACCCAATTCTGTGGCAGCCTCAACCAAACTGCAAATAGATTGATCAGTTACATTAAGTTTATAGATCTGCTACCAACCCCATCTATCTATAAATAACATTTAAGGAGCTAAGGGGAGTCAAAGGACAACCTATTAGAAATCCATAAAATGACTATCACGATATTTAAGGAGATGTACAGTACACCGTCCTTTTCATTTATGAAAAGAGGTGGGCAAAGCTTTTAAAATCCGCTCCGTGGAATTTCCCGAGCTTTCCATTCAAAATCCGTCGAAAAATTGTTCCAGTTTCAATCCGCGCGGATTAATCAAAAACCACCATTGTATACAATCCGCCGGTGAATTTTACCACTCTGCGGGCGGTTTGCTGGATCCGCGGATTGGATTGTCGGTGATACAAAGAAATCCGGAAAAGAGGAACCGCCCTTTTTGAGACTGACTTGCGTTAATCCACGGACCAAAGGAACCGACCGAACAGCGGCGGGTTTTCACATCTGACCATCTCTATTTAGGAATCAGCTTTTTTTAAGGCGTAACTCTTTAAATCCCATTTTCTATAAAATTTCTGTTATGGCTTTATTCAGACATTGTTATTACTCCATTAGCCATTGATGTAATAACTAACCTCCAAACTGCAGTAACCCATTCCAGCAGAGTAACTAAATGCCAAGTACTTTCCTTCTGCTCCGCATGGACGTCCACATTTCCACTTACCGCACATGCGGATGTAGCAGACGCTATTGCACCTGCTCGCATTAGGCGTGGCTTCGAAACCAACGCGATCTTTAATGCCGCGCATTCTCTCCTGAATGCACTCTGTGTTAAGACATTGCCTATGTGCGTTATCCTACGTCGACGGAAGCAATAACGACTGCTACATCTGGACATGGAAGGTATATGACTTGGAGCTGGAAATTCTCTGCGGTGGACCACGAGGACGTTAGAGGCGCCACCTCTACACAGATCTCTCTTCTCAGCGGTGATCCAGCTTTCTAGGTTTGTTCATCCAAGACTTCCCGTTTTCTTTCACTTCAATTTATTTCAGGTTTTTTTCTCTCCCTTGGCCTGTCCTTATTTTCAGTAGAGAAGTCATTGTTGGCCTGAATTTTGTTTCGGGAAAAGCCACCAGCTGTTTGGGCAGCTGCCAAAATGTTGCTATTTTAGCAGCCAAGGAGCAGAGCTCTCTTGCCCTCCCTATGTACGACAGATGAAGAAATGCACATCCCAGCAGGCTTATGGTTCGACATCAATCTGAGCTTGGATCTAAATATTGAAGCTGCATGGGGCAGTAACCTTGGCGGCAGTAATAAGCTTGGCAAGTATCTATATACTTTTTTCTTGCACTTTATTTAAAGGTTTCATTTTCCACTATATGTATCAGGGCACTTCTGGTTTTAACTGCACTGTAGTTCACACATACAGTAGCACATATGGTGCTCGTAACTTCGAACCCCTTAGGCCGCAGATAAAAGTGGTGCATCTCATGCTATTGGCTATATACCATTGCTCTTTTCTCCATCCAGAGAAGGAAATAGAAAAGGACACACTGTAACATTGGTAGTGTAGGAACCTGCTGAAAGAGGTGTCTCTCAGGAGTGGCCAACTGCAGTCCTCAAGGGCCACCAACAGGTCAGGTTTTCAGGATATCCCTGCTTCAGCCCAGGTGGCTCAATCAGACTGAAGATTGAGCCACCTGTGCTGAAGCAGGGATATCCTGAAAACCTGACCTGTTGGTGGCCATTGAGGACTGGAGTTGCCCACCCCTGGTCTAACTTGACATGGTTGCCAGCTTAGCATGTTTTGGCCAATAGATTGAACTAAGTGGCCTATGCTCATGAGAAGAAAAACATATAAAAATGAATTAAACAAGTTGTCATTCTGTATGTTCAATGGGGCTTCTTTCTTTACTGTGGCATGTTGTTTCAGCAACTTTACTAGCATTGGTGATAACATGCACCCAATATCACAGCACAAAGCTGACATATGCAGGGACATACATATTGAAAGACACATTTTGTTTGACTGGTTATGGTGAAGCATAATTGCTATGGTATGCAATGTGTCCTTATCGGATCTTGTGTGTGATCGAATTGGAATTTCATCACAAAAAGAATAATGCTAGATACAGCAAACTGGGTGGTTTGTAATCTTATAATGAAAATGAGGAGACCTATTTGCAAACACAAAATGGGATATTTTATATAACGTTGCCACCTTAAATAACACACAAACAGCTCCTTGTTCAGTATGTGATATTACAACTAACCCCATTATCTGTTCCATGGGGTCCTCTTGAGAGGAACCTTGCAGCTGTCAGCCCTGGGGCTCCCTCACTTTCCAAGATTTAAAGCTTTAACTGTGTGGTTACATAGTTACATAGTAGTTGAGGTTAAAAAAAGACTTCTGTCCATGGAGTTCAACCTATGCTAAATTTAGACAACAGATACTTATCCTATATTTGTATTTACAGTCTTTTGACCCAGAGGAAGGCAAACAAACTAATCCCCATAGGGAACCAGGTTGGATCAAAATCCCCCGGGATCTTTCCACTGGGACGTTAGGAGGGGCGCTGCTTGCCTTTAAGTTTTACTTTACTTTCTATTCATCTATTTTTGCATTTTCCTTTACGCTTATATCATAAATCACATTTTTTTATTGGAGTTATTCCACTTGCCGACTTGTGGGATTTTTATCTGAAAAGTGTATGATTTTTCTGCCGTTTCCCCCCAAATAATTCCCTTATCTGCATTCATTTTCATCCCAAAAACCCATTAAAAGAAGCTTTCAAATGTTGGCCTCTATGGTTCCATTTGCTTTTAGGAGGTTGCTGATAAATTCGTTAAGAGGTATGCAGTGGGTATGTGTGTCAATGAAAGGGTTTAAAAGGCGACACATCCTCCTAGGGACATATACAGACATTGCAATAAATAATAGTACACACAGTATCTTTCATGTCAGTTAGGAAAATGTCAGTTAGGAAAATAGGTTTATTCCAGCTCTGAGCGATTATATTGTGTCGCCAAACAAATAAAAAAATGATAACAGGCTCATCATATCTATATCAAATAATCCTATTTTCCATTGAACCACTCCTTCATAGCAGAGCAAAACCTTGAACAAAGCATCTTCGTACACTGAAACGAGAGGCATTTTCTAACTCAATTTAAAGGTAAGCCATTCTTTTTCGATAATATGCACTCATCATCACATTAGCTGGCCTGGCTAACATTGGCAACAAGCATTCGATTTACATCGTGTACGTACGTACGAACACTCCCCCTCTCCTGACGTTCATTAATGATCTTGTTTGTCCATAGCAGACAGTTTGTTTCTCACAGTCAGCGACTCCAGGCTTGAAACCTCATTATTTATTTCCCTTCGAGAGAAACTCCTCTTGCAGCAGCATTTTGTGTGTGTGCGGGTGGGAGAGAGCTGCACTGTATAAATGTTATGAGTATTATAGTCACACACTCCTGCGAGTTCCTTCTGCCACTGCTGCACTCTAACCTGCAGTAATAATTACCGACTCTCCTAGACTCTCCTCTTGGTGAGAGTCTCCCGAGAGTCTTGGGCCAGTGTTGCTGACTCCAGTTCTCAAGGGCCACCGACAGGTCAGGTTTTCGAAGACTGAGCCACTGATTGAGTCACCTGAAGCAGGGATATCCTTAAAATCTGACCTGTTGGTGGCCCTTGAGGACTGGAGTTGGCCCCCCCCTGGTCTTGGAAGTCTCTTCCCCAGAGATGGTTTACTCATTAGTGTGCTGATTTCATGAACATTAGTTGAGGCAAAAGTAAGTCGCAGTTACAATTATTGGAAGAGAAGCAATACTTTTGGGGGATTCTCTTCTACTAGAAACTCCATAGATTATAGAGTCATACTCACTATGACTTTAAGCGTAAGCATATTTAGTTCTGTAGATAAAAGTAAAAGGGTTGAACCTGATCACGACATGGGGTTCTCTCTATTACAGATATTAGTTTAGTTGAATGTGAAAAAAAAAACGCACATCTGCTTTACACCATAGTCTGGTTTATGTTAATATGTATATTACAAGGGCAGCCCCATGCTGGACCAACGGGAACTAATAGTAGTGATATGTTCAATAGGTTCATTATGTCAAAATATTCAATTTACAAAACACTGTCACTGTGTGCTCATTTGCATGTCATTACCCAGAATCCCTTGCTGCAGTGGAAGCACTGTATGTAGGGTTGCCAGGTGTCCAGTATTGAACCGGACTGTCCTGTATTTCGACACTCTGTCCAGTAAAAAAGATAGAGGTAATACTGGACATGTATGTGTCCGGTATTACTTCTCTGGACATAATGACCTGACCGGCTTGGGGGGGCCGGGGGATTTCCCTAAGCAGGGAGAGAGCAGGGCTGCTGCGAGGGGGCTGAGCAGCTTCCTTCATCCTGATTGCTGTGCTGGGTAATGCAGCAATCAATCAGCAGGAGGTGCCAGGAGCCTGGGGATAGAGCCAAGGAGAGGAGGAAACAGCATGGAGCAGAGAGACGTGAGAGGTCTGTGTGTGTGTCAAGCGTGTCGCACCTTTTACCATTATGTCCAGTATTTTTGGGGAAGCTACCTGGCCACCCTAATTGTATGCCAAGAGATGATGGGAGAAAGCAGGGTTGCAGACCAGTCTGAAACATGTGAAAGTGGTATTTTTATTTATTTACAAAAATCAATCTTTTTAAAGCATTACCGTTATATTAGCCTCATCAGTCCCCATTACAAATCTCCCTGCCACATGCTCACTTTGGCCCTAAGTGGTACTGCGCATTTAAAGTCCCCACACATGACCACCGCACCTCCTCCACCCAGCCCACCTTCATCCTTTCCTCTCCCCCACTGCCAAGCCTGTGTTTATTGGTCCATGCATTCCCTTCTGGCATTGGCACAGCAAATGCTTGGAGAAAAAAAAAAACTTGACATTTCCTGTATTTAAGAGGGACTTCATGAGAGGAATTCTACAGAAGGAACAAAGGGAGTGTACTTCTGAGGAATAGGGGAGAGGGAAAAGAAGAAAAGGGGAACTAAACACACTTGGGTTAAGTGCTGGACGCCCTTATTGCTTTGCTTGTACTGGTGGATTTGGCCCCATTCTTCTCCTGAAACAATGTTCTGGGGAGGTATTTTCTTCTTGCTGTTATGCACGAGGCAAATTTCCAGAAGCCTGGCAGAGAAGGAAAAGACAGAGCGAGCTGCGAAGGTAAAGTCTGGGGCAGAACCCCATCCTGCAGCTGAGAAACACGCTGACCTGGAAGAGGTGAGTTTCAGCTGCCAGTGTTTTTCTAAAACTGTTATTTGCAGATCCTCCCCCGACCCCCCCCCCCCCCCCCCCGCACCCCAGGGGTCGCAGAACACGCACGGAAGGAGTATATCTTTAATATGTTGCACGCCAATAAAGATTATCAACATGCAGGAAAGGGCAGAGCATTGGAGAAAAGTTGTTTGTTGTACTACAAAGAGCTCTAACCGTGTACAGTCATTTCAACGTGTTAATCCGAACTGGACAAGAAGAATTCAATTATCTATCTATATATCTCTATCTATTTTTTTTTTTTTTTTACAAATAGTGAAATATTTTCCTTATTATTTTCAATGAAATACTTTACTTTGAGTCTTTCTCAATGTAAAATGCCCATCCAATATGCCTGCTAGTATCTGAGAAAAAAAATTGCACAACAGATCGCTTCACTTTCTTCCAGATCTCTGTGCTGCCGGAAGACAGACGCAGTCATTTGATGTGAAAATCCTAAATTAATTCTGACGCTGGTACTTCAACTTGCTGGTTTTTATATTTTTTGTACAACTTGATAGTACATCTTTTATCTACTTTAGGCAAACTATTTATTAACTACATGAAACCTGAATATTGTGTAAATGTCCCTTTTCCTCCTTTAAACCCGTAGCCTAAGGGCATCATTGTATTGGAAAATGGCTTTGGTAAAATGGTTAAGCGGAAACAAAGGTGAATATGCCAAAGTAACATGCACTATTCCCAATCTACTATTTGCAGATCCTCCAAGGGCACTTAGAGGTTACAGCACTACCGCCCAAAGGTCCTTTACTTCCCCCCAAGACTGGAGCTGACGTATCCATCATTAACGTCACAATAGTTTCTGTATCGCGATATGGAAAAGGGGAGGAGCAGGAAGATAAAGAGGATGATGATGATGATGATGTAGACAAAG
The DNA here is from genome assembly GCF_040206685.1 of Ascaphus truei. Taxonomy (NCBI): domain Eukaryota; kingdom Metazoa; phylum Chordata; class Amphibia; order Anura; family Ascaphidae; genus Ascaphus; species Ascaphus truei. Next base: position 109,945,994 of record NC_134488.1, on the reverse strand, counting down.
ACGAGGACAACATACCTGAAAATACTGTCCCAGCCACACAGCCAGCTACAACATCACCTGTGGAGGACAACTTTTCTTACCTCTGTGAGTACGAAAATCAATATTTCCACTAAAGCAGTCTTCTCATAAGTTCAAATAAGTTATGCAGAGAGGGAGAAGGAGCGGCTCAGTGAGTAAAGACACTGACTGGCACTGAGTTTGAAACAGCTTCAAACCTGCTTCAATTCTCGGTGTCGGCTCCTTGTGGCAAGTCACTTTATCTCCCTGTGCCTAAGGCACCAAAAAACATAGATTGTAAGCTCATTGGGGCAGGGACCTGCGCCTGCAAAATGTTTCTGTAAAGCGCTACGTAAAACTAGCAGCGCTAGACAAGAACAAACAACCATTATTATAGAGCACATTTGCTAGCCAACGTAGACATAACAAACGCTCACACAAGAGTGGAGTGGTGAGTAACTCGCTTTCCTAGCAAAACTAGGTTATATTGGCTCTGAGAATACACCACAAACCACAGTTTAGACTCTGGAGTCATTTTCATGACAGCAGCAAGAGAAGATAAAACAGACTTCTCACTATTTTCCCTTTCAAACATCTCGTATTCTCGGGCTAAGCAGGAAAAAAAAAAAAAAGAAAAACAGCAGGCTTTTGGTTTTTCACTATTTTGCTTGGAATTCTGTGTTTTAAATGTAGATTCTTGATCTCCGTGCTGCGAATACAAATCGGGAAGATTAAGAATAGATTCTTTGGGGGTTATTAATTAAACGGCTATACTGTACTATCCCATGGAAACTCCCGACAACAGTTTCATGAATAACCTCCTATGGCTCCTAAAAGACACCCATGCATAAAGTTTTTCTTAGAAAATTTTAAATCACCTTTTTTTTTGCTTATTTATTTTATGTGAAAAATTCATGTTTCTGTTTTCTTTGAGTCTGTGACATTCTAATTTAGTACTTGTTATTCATCTATTTCCCTAGGGATCCTAACTGTCAAGGCTACTTTTTCTAGCATAGTTACTATACACAGAGTAAAAAAAAAACTAAGGATAGATTAACAAGTGTTTGCAATCTTACCACAAAGTAGATTTGGGAGAGATTGTATATTTAAAATAAAAAAAATAAAAAAAGCATTTAGTTACATGGAGACATCAAAAGTTTTACTAAGCATAAAATATTTACATTTGTCAGATTGTATCAATTAACCAATGAAACAAGTCACAGCCATTATTTCACTACAGTCTTAAAAGGGACTTTGCTCCCACAAAATAATTTTTTTTTCCAGTAAAAAAATGACTCCAGCAGCTTTATTACTGGAATATAACTCCAGTTATCCCAAGGTTTTGCTGATTGAAAGGGGTTGTCTTTGGTTTCAGTTAGCTTGTTAACCAGTTTATAGGGTTGCCAGGTGTCCAGCATTGAACAGGACTGTCTTGTATTTGGAACAGTAAAAAATTAGCGGTAATACTGGACATGTATGTGTATACCGGTATTACCTCTCTGGACATGTATGTGTATACCGGTATTACCTCTCTGGACATGTATGTGTATACCGGTATTATCTCTCTGGACATGTATGTGTATACCGGTATTACCTCTCTGGACATGTATGTGTATACCGGTATTATCTTTCTGGACATGTATGTGTATACGGTATTACCTCTCTGGACATGTATGTGTATACCGGTATTATCTCTCTGGACATCTATGTGTATACCGGTATTACCTCTCTGGACATGTATGTGTATACCGGTATTACCTCTCTGGACATGTATGTGTATACCGGTATTATCTCTCTGGACATCTATGTGTATACCGGTATTACCTCTCTGGACATGTATGTGTATACCGGTATTATCTCTCTGGACATAGTGACCTGACTGGCTTGGGGGGCCGCTGGAATTCCCTGAGCAGGGAAAGAGAAGGCTGTTGCTAGGGGGTTGGGCAGCTTCCTCCATCCTGATAGGCTGCTGCCAGGTAATGTAGACAAGCAGGAGCCTGGCGGTGGGGCCAAGGAGAGGAGGAAACAGCATGGAGCAGTGAGAGGTGGGAGGGGTGTGTATGTGTCTCGAACACGGCGCACCATTGTGTCCAGTATTTTTGGAGAAGCCACCTGACAACCCTAGTTGTAAAATGACAATCTACGCCGGTGTGCCAGTTTTTACTTTGTTGACTGTGAACAATTTTCAGATGGACAATTATCACCATTTTATCAACTCAAAGTCATCAGCTGAACAAATTTGTACCAATATTTTGTTAGTGACCAACAAACGTCCTTGACCTCTTCGCTAGAGGTGCTATCCTTAAGACGCCGTCACTTCTGACACAGCCCGGTTCACATAATTTCCCATATTTTCTAGTTTTATAACGCTAATAAAAAACACTCTAACCATATCACATCTTTTTTAACTAATGGAAAACATCACATGGTACAGGATCCAATTGTATTGTCTTCAATCCCATTGGCTGTAATATCATGTGATATGAGCCATGTGGTTTTAAGGATGTGACGTTCCTCCCTTGGAGATGACATCACTTCCTTAAAAAAAAAAAAAAAAAAAAACCCGTTTACATGATACAGCGTCCAATTGGATTGGAGCTGTAGCACTTGGCCCTAAAATGTGATGTCACAGGCCCTATATAGGGCCGGTTCCGTGTCATGTTAGATGAAGATGTCGATGAGTCAACATCCGTTTCTGATTTACAATGGGATTTGGATTGAAAGAAAAGAAGATTAAAGATCAGAAGAAAAGAATGACAGGTGAAGATAGAAGAAGGAGAAAGAAGATGAAAGAAGATTTTTTTTTTACCTGATGTTGATCTTCAAGGAGGATGGAGTCGGATTGCAGTGGATGACGTAGCGGGTCGAGAGCTTCCTGATATGCCTGGATTCGGAGGGTGAAGACTTCTAAAGGTAAGATAAATATTGAATGTATGTAATTGTCTTTTTTCGGGTTTTTTTATTGTATTTATTTATTTTTATGTTTTTCATTGCCCATTGACTGCCAATGTATTAATCTGGGCCCCTTTAGGGTACAGATAAATACAGTGACAGGCAATGCATTTTTTGGCAAATGCTTGTTTACAATTGATAGTTATTTTTTCTATTTCTGTTTATTGTTTTCATTAAATTGTTTAGCATTTGGATGGCTTGTTTTTAGTACATTTTTGGACTGGTTAGCAGTTTGATTTCTTGATTTGTTTTGTTGGTTAGCTGTTTCATTAATTGTATAATAGTATTTTAGTATAACATAATTTTTATTCGTTTGCGGTTTTGTAATCTCTTGCTGCCGACGGAGGACAAGGACCTGGAGAATGGTGATGAGGATGCTCTTCATGATAGCAGGGGTAAGTAGAAGTTTTATTTACTTTATTTCTGCTGGCTGGCTAATGTTTGATTTAAAAATGGGCAAATGAGCTATTATCCATCTCTGGATTATAGTAATTGTGCCCATTACTCTACTGCATGTGTTGTTGGGGGTAGAGAAGGTGGGAATTAGGGTTGTTGTGTTTTTTAATGTCTATTTTGTGTAGCGAGGATGGGTGAAGTTGGTATTTAGCCCTTGGTGGGTGTTTATATCTACCGGGTGGGTTAACCACTTCATTACCTTAGGAAACGAAGGGGGTAACTCCACCTGCAAACACCCCCTCCCCCCCGCAAAGCCTAAACACCCACCAAGGGCCAAATACCACCTTCACCCACCCCCGCAACCCAAATAAACCGGGCACTGGTCGTTAACCCCTTCATTGCCTTAGTGGTTAGCCGCTTAGGTCAGTGATTCTCAACCTTGTTTGTTTGGAGGAACCCTTTAAGTATTTTGTAAAATCACGGGGAACCCTTATCTGGATGACAAATGTTCGACAGGGGTAAATTACAAAATAGACGTGTAAAGCAGTGGGGGTAATAAATAATAATTAACTCATACTTTTGAATAAACAATGTGTATATATTTTGTAATGATATTGTTTTAAACATCACCCCCCCTGCATCTCACATCATCCCCCACCCTGCATCTCACATCACCCCCTCCCCTGCATCTCACATCATCCCCCACTGATCAATCGATCTCTCGCCCCCTCTCTCCTCTACCTTTCTCCCTCCTTCTCTCTTTCCTTCTCCCTCCTTCTCTTTCCTCTCCCCCTCCTTCTATCCTCTTCCTTTCTCCCTACTTCTCTCTCCTCTACCTCTCTCCCTCCTTCTCTCCTGTCCTCTCTCATCCTCACCCCCTCTCCTCCCCCCTTCTCTCCTCTCCCTCCTTCTCTCTCCTCTTCTTCTCTCTCCTCTTCCTTTCTCCCTCTACCTCTCCCTCTCCTCCTCTCATTCTCTCTCCTTTCCCCCTCTCCCTCCTTCTCCCTCCTCTTCCTTACTCCCTCGACCGCTCTCCACTAGATCTCCCTCCTCTCTCATCTATCCCCTCTCCTCCCCCCCTTCTCTCCTCTCTCTCCCTCCTTCTCATTTCTCCCTCCTTCTCTCTCCTCTCCTCTCCCTCCTTCTCTCTCCTTACCCCCTCTCTCTCCTCCCCCCCTCTCTCCTCTCCCCCTTCTCTCATATCCCTCCTGTCTCCTCTCCCTCTCCCCCTCTCCTCTCCCCCTCCCTCATTCTCTCTCCTCTCCCCCTCCTTCTCTCTTCTTCCTTTCTCCTTCTACCTCTGTTCCTCCTTCTCTCTCCTCTCCCCCTCCTCTCTCCTATCCCCCTCTGCTCCCCTTCCTCTCGCCCTCGCTCCCCTCCCCATCCTCTCCTCTCCCCCTCTCCTCCCCCTCTCTCACACAAACACACACACACACACTATCTGTCACACACACACACACACTGTCTGACACACACACACTCACAGTCTGTCTCACACACACAGTCTAACACACACACACTCTCTCACACAAGCAACGTTGAGCAGAAGAAGCAGCATCTCTCCCCCTATCCTCCCCCCTCCTCCTGTAGCTCACATGAAAAGTTAGAGAAGAAGCCGACAGCACAGATCACCCTCCCCTCTCAGCTCACAGGCAGGAGGCAGCGAGGACTGCACGCGCGCTCCTAGGAGGGAGGAGAGAGGAGGGGGCAGAGGAGGGGGCAGAGGAGGGGGGAGAGCCAAGGGCAGCAGTGAGTGCGGGCGGCCAGGCGGAACCCCTGGGACTGCTCCGCGGAGCCCTGGTTGGGAATCACTGGCTTAGGTAATGAAGTTGCCTGTAAATGCATTTTTCATGCGTCTGATTCATGCCTGGGCCTCTAGTGCGGAGCCTCTGAGCCTCTGATTGAGCCACCTGTGCTGTAGCAGGGATATCCTGAAAACCTGACTGGTTGGGGGGGCTTGAGGACTGGAGTTGAACACTCCTGGGCTAGTTGGTGAGAAGCAGAGCTATTGATTCCAGCAAGCAGCTCTTTTGAACAGAGGACCGCATGGGGGATACCGTAGACTGTACTAGACTTGCCAGCACTTTTCTGGCCACTTGCTGAGCAGAATAACTGTTTCCACTCCCCAGAGCACAGGTTCTGTTCTCATTTGTAGCATCATATCGCTCAGGAACAGGAATTCAATAGAGGAAATGTAAGTATTGAGTTTTCTAAGCGAGCCACGTCAGTAGAACAGAGATCGCTGCCGCATGGTAGGCTGCAATCAAACATAGTAATGTACTGCCGGGGAAGAGCTGTGGTTGGTAATACATATCTTTTGAGAGAGCTCTTTCCCGGACCTGTTCTCTGGGATAGAAATGATGACCCTCCTGTGGCTCGAGATGGAGGTCAGCCAATGATGAAACGGTCAGATGAGGAGGTGCAGGTTTAAGGTGCCGTCTTGAAATGCATGCCTCCTGAAAGTCCCCGTGTGCTAGATTAGGGCTTATTCTTAATTTCATTCCTTTCAATGGCGAATTTCCCTAAAAAGAGATATGGAATACGCCCCTAAAGGTCTAGTTCTATGAAGCAATATAAATAGATATCACAGGAGTAATAAGTGAAAACCCATAGCTCTGTAACCCCTACAAAAGCATAGATTTTAATCATATGCTTAATAGTTTTGCGGGTGTATGGAGGAAGTTGCTGCGAAGTTATGTAACCCTGCCCACCCCCCCTAAAGGGTTACTAACAGTGTTAGTGCAGGCTTGGCCCCACCCTGGGTTGCTATGGGGATTCAGAAGTCACGCAGGGTTATTTAAGGAGATGGGGCTGTTCTGGACAGTTACTGTAGGTTCTAAATCTAGGAGGCCATGAGGAGAGGAGCCTCGGGGAGAGTAGGCACCCACATTCTTAAAATAATAGAATAGACCGGGCCCTCCAACTTTGTTATGTTCGGGACAGTAACCTTGTCAGTTAGGATCCCTAGAGAAGACTAAGGGAGTCCAAGAAAAGTGCTAATTATGAAATGTCATGCGCCAGAGCGGCCTCAGTAATGAGTCCTGGATGCTGGTGGATCTGCTCTAACCGCGGATCTGCATGGACATTCCTCTCGGGCTGAAGCGGAAGTGGCAGTTACCATAATGGCTAAAGATATTGGGTTACGTATACAGGACCCAATAGGATAAGATATGTACCTCCATTTAAGTGATAAGAGTGGGCACAGATGGAAGAACCAGATTCATGTATGCGCTGATGTAAAATAGTGTAACGTGTCAATATATGGAAGACCGGTTCCTGTGTTTGAAGGGGCACGAATAAATGACAGTTGTGCTATAAAAGTTTCTGGCGCCCATTATTATATCGCCCAGCCGCCAGAATCCAGCACCCGGAGCATACAACCCACACCCATGTAATCTCCCCAGGAAGCCGGGCAGGGAGGGTTACAGATAATTAAAACACAGAACACACCGTGCATACCTTTTTTTTGGATGGATATATATAGCGAAGAAAGTACTACAACAGCAGATCCAAAGTGGCAATTAGTTACAGTTTATTATGCAGTGGTTGTTTTTGTTTCTTTGTTTTTTTTACAAATCTGCCAATTTTACGTTTTTATAGCAATATTTCTCCATAAATAAAATGACAATTTTCTTAAAAATAGTAAACTAAAGCAAATGGCTAAGAATATATGTACAGCGCCCGTGCAATGTCCCATATTTCAAATTAAATATTTATCAAATGGTAAAAATAAAAACAAAGCATGCTTAGAAATATACATATCAAATTGGGATTATAGAAGTTTAGTCTTCTGAATGAGGAAGGCGTGCATCACCAGCGTGTTTCTCACATACAGTTCTTGTTTTAAATAAAAAGGAACACACACACACACCCACACTCACACTTTAGAGTCTGCAGTTTCAGCTCTCACACACTAACACAGTATACTTCAAGCTAGCCTGAGATTGTCAAGATATTAAGGATCTTAAAGTGATGAAAGGGGATACAAGAATTAATGATCCTGACAAGCGTTAGGGTCTGGTTGTACGTCTGTAAAGATACAAAGAACGATAGGCTTAAGTTTGAAAATGCAATGAGGAGCAGCTGTATTTTTTAAAAAAAATGAAGTTGTAATAATGATAAATTGCCTAAAACAGGGAGCTCCAATAGACAAACGCAGAGTAGAACAGGCTATAGCCAAAAACCTATGCACTGCTTGGCGATGTAGTCAAAGAATTAAGAGAATATAGACACCTGGATACCAATCGTCGTCCATTATATGTCAAACGTAGCAGAGAATGAGGAGTGCTGAAAGGCATTAAGTGCTTAGGGATGGAGACACAATTAATGAAGTACAGTTGCTGCTTCAGCCATCTATCTTGTGCTAGTACAGCAGTGCAGTCACTTGAATAGCAGGGTTCAAAAGGAAAGGTGAACTTATATTTTCCATGGAAGACAAAGCAAGAAATACAATCATTTGGGATGTAATAGTTGGTTAGGGAGCATGGTCCTTAGCAGGTAAAAATATTCTTGGTGAGTTTAAGCTTCACAAGATCCAATGTTTATCTATCCAGTCTCCAGGCTAAGTGCTATAGAATCTGCAATCCATCGTCTCAACGTCCAGTTTCATGGCATGGATGTTAAAATGATCCAGATTTCTCAAAGCCTTTCCAAGATACGGACCAAAGTCAATGATGCAGAAGACACCATTGCTACAGTCTCCGAAATGAATCGAAGGAATCAAAGACAGATTGGACAGATTGAAGGTAGGACTGCCAAAAATGGCGTGGCAACTACAATTTAATACCAAAAAGTGCAAAATAATGCACTTCGGTCACAAAACTCTCATTGCAGAGTATAGGATTAATGGCACTGCAATGTCAACTGCTATAGAAGAAAGGGAACTGGGAGTCATTATTACAGCTGGGTTAAAAGTAGACGAGCAATGTAACAAAGCAGTGAGGAAAGCCAACAGGATGTTAGGTAGTATAGGGAGAGTTTTAGTAGCAGAAATATGGTGGTGATGCCACTTTATAGATCATTGGTGAGACCGCACCGAGAATAATGTGTTCAATTCTGGAGACCATATCTCTGGGAAGACATAAATAAATTAGAGATTGTGCAAAAAAAAAAAAAAAATCTACTAAGAGGGTGCACTATCTACAGCGTAAGGCTTATCAGGAAAGACTACAGGTCCGTAATATGTACATTTTAGAGTCACAAGAGGATAGAATGGAGAGGTGGGATATGATAAAAACTTTAAGCTACACAAAGGAATTCAACTAAGTAATGTACAAGAGGGAAGCATATTCAGAAGAGGAGTAGTACTAGAACAAGAGGTCACTGTCTGAAGCGGCAGCTTGGCAGGCTAAGGGGAAATGTGAGGCGGTACTTCTTTACAGAGTGGTAGATATGTGGAATAGCCTCCCAACAGACGTGCTACAGGCTAATACAGTAAGGGGATTTAAACATGCTTGGGAAAGACGTAAGGCCATCCTAAATACAAAAGAAAGCCAAGGATCAAATAGGGACTGAGGTTTTACAACAGATAAGAAAATAGGCCGACATGGTCGTCCAATTGGTTCTTATCTCATCAAATTCTATGTCTCTATGCAACAGAAACACATGTTAGGCTGTTGTTTTTCCAGTGAATTTCTTATTTGCACATCATTAAAATATTCTACACATTCACCATAAATCTATTTCTGGCTGCAATATGGGCTTAAATTAGCAGCCTTCAATTATACATAGGGACATATGCAGTATACCTTACTTTGTTACCTTTATCCGTTAAATTAATATTTAATATTTTAATTTCTAGGTTGTTTAAAGGGAAAGAGACTCACCAGAAAGTGCTATCTAATTTTTCAGCACTTTGAAAACTATGCTACAGCACAACAGCTCTGCCACACCCGAGGGGGGAATCTGGCTATGCCTATAGATCAGCAAGAGTATGCGGCACTAGCGCAGTATATTCACGATTCATTCTATCCCTTTAACTGGCCCATCTGGATTGGAATTAATGATCAGCGATCCGACGGGATGTACTTATATGAAAATGGGCATCGCGTTTCTTTCTTCAACTGGTACAAAGACCCTTTGGTGACCCAGCCAAATGGAGGGATACTGGAGAACTGTGTCTCGGTCTCATCCGATGATGGGAAATGGTGGGATAATGACTGCTCCAGGAGAATGTACTTTGTCTGCGAGTACTGAACAGAAGATACAGGTTGGCTGTGGTTGCAATGTTTATTTAATCTTCGTCACTCAATGTAGGGTTTGATATGCTGCCATACATTATGTAGTCCAACTCTCAGGTATCTGTATTAATGCTTCTAATATGCTAAACCTCCAACTGATGCTGCAAAATGACCTCAATCTACAAAACAATAGATGGGACAAATTTCAATTGTAAAAAAAAACCTATATGTGCTTTCTCAACTCTCTGCTGCAATTTTAAGAACCAGGATATATGTTATTAGCTTTAGAAATAAACAGTTCTACATCCTATTTAAAACTGCAATAACTCCCTAATACAATGTTTTGTTATTTAACCTATACCTGGGTCTCTCGGGACACAGCCTTCTCCGATCTGACCTCTGAGAGATCCTAATTCTACCCTACTTTGTAGGGCCTGAGGCGATAACACCGCCCCAACACAATAAAACACATATCACGTGTTGTACTGACATTCTCGATTGGGCCACTAGAAAAGATGTTACCAGTGGCCGTCCATATTACCCACTCAGGATATAATCATGTAGGATCTAATCATGTAGTTAGAATGGGATCAAACAGTAGTGGAACCAGAGGTCAAAGTGTCTTACAGAGTAAAACATAAATGAATATTTGCTGCTTTAATTTTTATAACTACATTAAGAAGCTAAGAAAACTGTAATGGAAATGTAATGTAATTTTTAAAGAATAATCTTCTCTATTATAATATGCTCTGTGAGAGTGAATGTCATCCTTGTTTACCAGGTGTTATTAAAAAGATTCAGAGGTATTACTTACTTCTGTACCCTTTCTATTTTCCATTGCAGTGTTAATACAAAAAGGCAACCAACCTGCAACAAAACTCAGCAGGGACAAAGATTAAAACAGCACGCTTTTTTTATGCTTAAGACAAAATGCAGTTTAAACCCCCACTGTTCCAAAATTGAAGCAGCTTCGTGCAAGGACAAAAGAATATTAAACTGCATGACAAGGACAAACTCAACAAATGTTCTCATCAACACATTGGTTTGGTCCTTGTGCTTAGAAACCCCTCTACACTTCCTAACTTTTTTTGTTGTTGCAGTTTTCAGAGAACATTCTGACTAAAAGCTTGTAATTCATTCACAGCGCAAAACACACACACAAAAAAGAAGAACTTGTGTCATCCTCTACTTTTACCTACGATAAAATGACACGTACAAGCAGTTCTCAAAATATAAAGTTTTATTCTTGTGACTTTTTTTTTCTTCCATTTTCCTATTAGGAGAAATCTTTAGGATGCAAATCCCATGATCACACAGAATGGTCTCAGCTCTATAGTAACCTAGGGAAGTTCATCCACATAAATATTTAATAAGAGTTATTCTCTCTACCTAAAACACTTCAAATGTTACAATTTTAACATTCCATCTAAACATGCAGTAAACAATACAACTTAAAGGGAAGCGAAACATTTTTTTTAAATTTGTTTTTAGTATTGGTCATGTACTTCTTTGGTTTTGAAATAATCTTTTATCGGTCAGCTTCCTGATGAGCTTTATTGGCCTTTCAATGCAAAGAGTGAGTCGACATGGGAAAGATGCTAGAGTTTAATTTACAAATGGTATTATAAAACAAAAAGGGAAAAACAGCAGTCAGTTACTGTAACTGTATCGATCCTAGCCATAAGAGACCAGCAAAATGACATTGTAGTGACGGTTTAATACTACAGCTTGATTTGCATGCACGAGGAGTAATAGGGCAAAGTTAAACACTGTCCAGATCATAGTTCAGTCTGTAATGCCTAAAACGGGCTGATTTTCAGGGCAAGGTTCCATGTAGCTTTCCACTTAAGTTTTGGGTAAAGTATCTAAGTACTAAGTATCTAAGTACAACTCAATCCATAGAGACCCCATCTACAATTTAAAGAGATCGTAACGGCAGTAAACTCATTCACAACAAACAGCCAGCAGGAAGAAAGAGACAAGGAGGACTTCAGGAAAGAAATGCCTACATATCAGAAATGTGTGCGTTTACAAGATACTAGTACTACAGCCAAATAACCAATATTACATCAAGGGAGAAATCAAATCAAATTATAGAATACATAAATTACGTTTTGGATGCTTTCAAATGGTTGTGCTGTACTGTACTACCAAAGTAGGCTTTCAAGTACAGGTAAAAGAAGTGGGTAACTTGGAGCTACAATGGGAAAAACCATCCATCCTGATTTAGCAACATGTGCAGTGTTTATTTAAAACGTTCTTAAGCGCTTTCAACTCGCAGCAGAACTACCAGATGAGGACACAGCCTTGCACAATCTGGGAACTTAGGTTCATGTATGAATGTATCAATGAAAAATTGTATTTACGGAACAACAAATGCTTTAACTTGCGGATATTTCTCTCGCCATCTTCTCTGCTCTTTTGCTTTCTGCAGTCTGGGTCATCAGTGTAAAATGAATTGGCACAGGAGGTAGGCAGACAACAGGACTGGGCGACAGAGATCAAAGCATTTTAGGCTAATCCATGACAATACAATTATTAAATAAAACAAAGGCGGATCAAATAAAATAAATACTCCTCTGGTATCATTACTGAAAAACGATTACTGTTGAGGTGCACGGTAAATTCACCCCATGCAATGCACTGGTAGCAAAGGGGTTAAAATAATTACTTGAATAGGGAGTTCTGCTTTCCAAAGCCTCATATGGTTTTACCATAAAAACTATTAGAACGCCACAATACAGTATAGGAATTCCATAACATTTTATTCACCAAAACCACACCTTTGCCATGTGAAAAACGCACTTTATCAATAACAGACCTACAGCATAACTTGAAGAACAAACTTTATTTAGTGAAACCCTTCTACTGGCAGTGGTTTGCATATGGATTCAATTGCCTCATTTGCGTGAACAGTATAGAGCTCTGACAGGCAGCAAATAATAGAGAATATTGTAAAGAATTAACAAAAGTAGGTGATGTATTGTGTGTGTATATAACACAGGAGAGGTGACAAGTGTACATGTCTGGTCGTAGTACCACAGTGACTGCTGCTGATCAGACTGCATGAAGGCCCAGACTCACAGAGGTGCCCATTAAGTCAGGGCTCATAACGTCTTGTTATCAAAATCAGTAACGGACTTAACCTCAGGGAGCAGAAACGCAAATCCACAAAATTCATTATATACAAAAACAACAGCTGTTAGTGAGCTCGTTAGCATAGGCCTTGCCTTGCAATAGCTTCAAATAACATGGTGTTAAGACCATCTTACCCAATGGCCGCGTTACTTCCATCCAAACCCTAAATAAGCGTTTAAAGTAAAAAAAAACAACAACAAAAAAGAGAAGACAGGAGAGGGTAAGGACCCTGTAAATAACAATGTCAGTTAAAGCAGGGGTGCCCAAACGTACCTTAATGCGCCCCCGTCTCCTCTCCAGCTCGCGGCCCTCCCCCTCCCTACCCCCCACCTGCACAACTCCGGCGTCAAATGACGCCGCAGAGTCATTTGACGCCGGTTGCCATGGAGACGCGTCGTTGGAACCAAGGTAAGTAAAAAGTTACAGAGGCCTCGTGAGATCCCCGCCATTTATTTGAAAGACTTATTTCAGGGTTTGGGTGTGAGTAACGCCAAGTTGGGTCATGACCTGACTAACGTCTCTTTAAATCCCTGCGTTATCTTTATCTGAGCTCTGTTGATATGCGTTGTTAGTGGGAACACCGCTTTGGCTTTTCATTAGCACCAACATCTGCTATAGTTAACACAATGCCATCTCCGGTCACAAACAGCACTTAGGACTGTGTTATTGAGCTTTAAAGATACCGGTTAGCAGTTACCGATGCGTTAGCTTGTGCATCTGGGCCCAGGTGTACAAGAGAGCTGCTATGAAAGACCAGCCCACTGACTCTCGCGTTATATAACCCAGTGCAGCCCAGTGTAGCGATTGGTTCTAACAGGTGTATAAAGACAGATGTAAACAGAATGCACAAAAAAAAATGGATGAGTTAAAATAAATAAAATTGAAACTGCTGCACAATTGTACGCCAAATTAAACCTGACGTAAATCCTACAGTCTGCTCAAATTGTCAGCACAAAGTTAGACGTTGCAGCTCACGTTTGGTCGCCAGAGCAAGCCTCATCCCTGCGGCTATATTATGTCCACTGGGCAAGAATTCTTGCCTGCTGGACAAAAACAGATGCATCTCAAGAACCAGGGGTTTCCAGAGGTCAGGGGACCACAGATCAGCTCACAGGGAACCCTGGTTTGGGTAGTTTAAGTAAAATACCCCTCCCCCAAAAACAAACAGCATGGACTGCTACTCGAATGTCCTGAATATTTTGAAATCAGCCAAAACTGACATATGTTTCCAAAATCTGGTAAATCTCATCCAATAGTTACAATATATAATTAGTAGTTAAATGGAGTGAAGCAGAGTCATGTTCTATATTAGGAGTGTAACAGATATATATAGGTCTCTGTTCTCCACTATGATTGTTAAAAGTTTACATGCAGCAGAAGGATGTAACCAAATTTCCAGGAAATACTACCTGTAAGTGATAAATAGTATATAAAGGGATAGCGTTGTTATAAAAAAAAAAAAACGACAACAAATACACGGTCTTAGATGCATGGGTACAAATAATTTATCTAGTAAGCACCATCTCCTTAGCACTCTGTAGTAGCTCCTTGGCAGTGATAAATATAATGTCATTATATTTGTCAGTCAATCATTACAGCCGCCAAAGCAACATTAAGGTGGTCTGGTATGCAGGCAGCGAAAAGCTGATGAAAAAGAAGAGGAGGTAAGAATATGCCAAAAAAAAAACCAGGAGTCGTGATTTGAGGGCAAGGACCAGCATGGCAGAGTAACCGAGGTTGGTCATACTACACTAGTCAAAAAGTGTTAGAAGAAGAGCCATAAATCATGAAAATAGCACGCTGGCTCTTTTCCAGTTTGCACTACTGTATAAGGGACATTAATGCTTCCTCCGTCCCTTATTCGGTCCGGCTTGATCTATAAATTATTTAGCTATGCTCCACTGGACAGGGCATAGCACAGGGAATCTAAAATAATGATATCAAGGCTTATAGATAGAAGTTGGCAATAGATCAGGGCATTACTCTCGCTATATATAGCAAATGGAAATATTACTGTATGCTCAATTGCATGTCTTAGACAAGTCTGCAACCCTGCCTTTCACCATTATCACCCAGCACACAGCGCTTCCACTGCAAGGGATTCTGGGAAATGACATGCAAATGAGCACACAGTGCCACCTTTTGCTTCAAAACCATATAACATGGTCCCCTGTAAGCTTTTGCTTGCTGCATTTCACAGCTTTGAGCACTTAAGATGCATAGCCAGGAAACCCATCCACAGACAGCTGTTTCGACCATAATGGGTCTCATCAGTGTGGGGTTGGTTATACTGGCTTTGCAAAATGAAGCATGGGATAGGTTTCACCACACTTAGTTAAGTTATGCTGAGTAAAAAAAAAAGTGACAAAAACTCTCCCCAGTAAAGCATATAGCAAATGGAGATGCTACTTTATACTCATTTGCATGTCTTAGCAGGTCTGCAACCCTGCCTTTCACCATTATCACCCAGCACACAGTGCTTCCACTGCAGCAAGGGATTCTGGGAAATGACATGCAAATGAGCAGACAGTGCCACCTTTTGCTTCAAAACCATATAAAATGGTCCCCTGTAAACACACACACACACACACACACACACACACACACACACGTTATTCATTAAATGTGATGCCATTAGCACTCGTTACCAGCCATAGCCATTCCCTTGATTGACCATTGACCATTGCAATCAGATATCACCGTATAGTAAATAACCCGCCTTCTCCCAAGACACTGTATCCATTATCTCCATTTCAGTTTACTTGCGTGTTTTAACGGTGCCTTTGTGCATATCCTGTCCATTGTTTTTTTCAAATCAACCACCTCCACTGCTCAGTAAAATGCTAACAGATCCTGTATAGCAGTACTATCCTTTACTGGTGTTCTGGGACAATACCAGACTGGAGCCACTGTACAATTCTCCCTAAAGGATTGACAAGAGAACTTGATAGGTGAGATTATAGTACAGAGCTTTTGAATATTGTCAAATCTCTTCTTTATGTACTAAAAAGAGATCTGCCGTGTTCCCCATTCCCACTGAACTGAGTGGCACTTTGGAAACAGTGGTGTGGTCCAGTGTCATGGGGCATTCTATTAATATTGTGGGAACTCTCCAGGCACCAAGTCAGCCTCAGAGTGACACGAGCAGAAAAGGGAGGCGACTGGTCAAAACCTGGTGGTGGCCAGCCTCTAAATATCATCAGTGTAGAACACTGATCTGTGAAGTTTCCAAAGCTCTGTACGCTATACTTCACGTATGATAATCACTTGTTGTTCCATTTAAAGGTAAATGTAATCTACAACACCTTTTCATTTCTTCAACACCAATATACCTATTATAATTTTGAGCGACAATACAAACACTAAGAACATACCATGTTTCATGGTTTTCAATACATTGTGATCAACTGGAAACACAAGTTTAGCAGAGGCCCATCATTCCTAAGCCAGTGTTTTTCCAACCTCCCTTTATTACCCCAAGCCACACATCAGGTTTGGGGAATAACCAATGCACTTGCATCCAGATGAATGCACTTTTTTTTTTAGCGCATTAATAGAGATGGTTGCCTCAGAAACCTGGTGTGGCCGTGAGACACGAAGAGAGGTTGGTTTCCTGCACCGGAATACACCACACAACCCATTGACTTGTTTTAAAACAAAGGCATTTTGCAGCATCGCAAGTCGTCTTGTGGCAGAAGATTGCCTAGAAAATATCCCCCTGAATGCATTTACGAATCATGTTGAGCACTGCTGCCTTAGACATATTATCATAAATAACACATCCGTATGGCTAAACCAATGGAAATCTTTGGTCTTTTGCCATATTTAACCACTTGCTGAATATAAATAAGCCATACCACACATAGTACGAGGTTAGAATAACCACATGGAAATATTCAAGGCCATTAAGTATGGTGGTGAAAGCCACCTAATCACAACCAGTAGGATTCTGAGCACAATGTTGTCTATAACTAACCAAAAAGTACAGGTTTAACAACCTACCTGTAGCATAATACATTTGAATGGACAATGGTAACTTTTGTTTAATAAAGGTACCTCACTGTGACAAACTAATCACCTATAACACTTGCGCTTATGGAACTAAAATACTGAGTAAGAATCTTATGTCATTATTATTGTATATTCAACAGTCTCAAACGTGAAACATACAACCTGTATATTCATAATGACAACGCCATCTGTTAACATGCTCACAACGCAGACTCCAGGCAGGGTAGACAAATCAGAATCAGGCGTTTTGGCCGCTTATCGCATTTATCCCCTGAAAATTCTATTTGTTGGCAAAACCTTCAAATACTGGACACCGTTTGTCAAGTCGGACGGTATTTTTGTTTAGCCAACTGTAGTAAAAGTGGGCAAATAACATTGCCTCGTGCACTTCAATCCCGTATGGATAAATAAGGATTCAGAATTATTGGGATGACGATGATGATCAAAGTGTGCATTGGTAAAGGGCTCCACAAGTCATTTATCTGCTATATTGCTTTAATTCTATGTATTTACTGTTTTCCCTGATATTTACCTAGTAAAACAGTGTCTAATAAAAAAATGGACAGAGTTTTCCCCCCCAAACAATTATGGACCATAAACATTGACATGATTTTTCTGCAAGGAAAAGGCAGGTTAATTGTATTAATGAAGATGATTTAAATGTAAAATAATGAGACGACAACGCTAGAGATGATTCCCATGATTGCTGTGTGAATACCTGATTGTGAATTAATCAAATAATGTTATTTTAATCATTTAAATAGTTCATTATGCCATGTAGTTTTATACATGGCTTCACTAATTAGGTAGCAGATATGACACTGCTTCATTTATCTTTAAGCAGCACGCATACATTACAAATATAAATCAAGGCTTTATAAATCAGATGAGGCAATGACCAGTGGGAGCAGGACAATTACAACGGGAAGCCATAGAGAGAAATAAATAAAGGTCGGTGGGGGCAAAAAAGATACCGTACAGTAGTAAAGTTTAAACAATAATATTATCCTCTCCATCTATAAAGCTCTGAGGGACTAACAACCTAGAGTCAATCTTACATGATCCACCTTCCAATTATTGCTTCCTGTAGCTAATGCAAGTGCATATAAAACATTCTATGACATACATTTTGTTCTAAACCAACATAAATTCTACTAGATATACAGATTTTCCATTGTGATCGGTGCAAATGCTATGCACACATATTGCGGTGGCACCTGCAAGTGACAGGAAGCAGAAACTCCACAAAAAGGAAGCAATTGAACTCCCTTGCAGCACAAAAACATTGGTATTTGGCCACCTGAGGTCCTTCCATAATTTGGGTTTTATATTCCTGCTCATATGTTACTGCATACCTAAAATAATAATTATTATTATTATTATTATTATTATTATTATGGCCATAGACAAAATTGTTTTTTGGCAAATATTTTTTCTGAAAATATGGGATCTTAAAGATTTTAGGCTTTTGTAACGGCCAACCGAATTTCTATCAACACCCACTCACTCTATCCCAATGTCTGAAACAAACCAGTCTGGCCTTGTAAGGTAACATTAGCCCAGTTATAGCCTTAAGTATTTACACATACGTGTATAATTGCAAAGGGGAGAATATAGCAAGATATTATTTGTTTTGTTTCAGCTTTTGATCTAGAGATCACATTGATATTAGAAAACATTTAGCAAAGAACATTAGAAGAAGAACTGTAATAAAAAGAAAAATGACAGCCTCTTGTGTTTATGATGAATGGAAAATGATGTACATGCTCCAACTAACATTATTGTGTTCTCACAATGATTCTATAACAAAGATATTTCTGCACCATACAGACAGAGGATGTTGTTGGATTTAACAAACAATTCTAATACACAGATTTTTACAATACTTAAACCAAGAAAAAGGACAGCTTTTGTTTCCATTCACGGCAGACATAATGTAATCTGGTGAATACATTTCTCCCAGCCAAAAGTATTCCTTAGAAATTCATACCCATCAGACAGATATAATAATTGTAACTGTGGTCAATTGCTCAGGAAAAAACAAGTTCCTGTATATTTCTACCAGCCAGGCCAGGGCACTTTGAAACTATATTATGAGTATAAGAAAACAAGTATCTTTTATGCCCAGTAATATACTGGTTATATAGGCTACAGACACGAATTCGAACACAGGAACGTTAATCTGACCCCTGCTCTTTTAGTAAAGGAAAGTAGTGGAAGCACTAGATCTGACCTGGAGGAGATAAAATGGGCCCCTTGCAAAGGGTGGCTATGATGGAAGTGGGAGAGGCACAAATGTGACAGAACAACCAGCTATGACTCAAAGCACTGATCTATTCCCATTGAGAAAGACTAGCATGTCTACATGTTCTGCAGTCAATGCTGACCGCTTTCTGTAAACTGCCACACCAGCATCTGTAAAAAGCCAGCTTGTGGGCACTGAGGTGGCAGGGATGGCCAACAGTTTGCGGGCTGCCCGTGCTAAAAGTGGGTACTGGGTGTGATGCATTTTCCACCACTGCAATGGGTCCTGGCATAAGGAAGAAGCCTCGCTGGTCTGGAAGCTGCTAATCTCCTGTTCCGCTTGCTGGTTGACTGTGCTGGCTGAGGAATTCCTCACACTGCACAGGTCCCCCAAAAGGAATTCGATACCAGAGTCCTGCTTGACTTTCTTTGCAGGTGGCCTCAAGTTCAAGGGTTCAGGTGTACTGCGGACAGACTCAGAAGCCTGTACCTTGGCCAAATTTGATGCTTCAAGCCTCAGCAAATGAAGTGTCTCCACACGATCTGGCTGGCTGAGGAAGTCAAGGCCACGAAAACGAGGATCCAAGGCACAGGCCAAGTTGAGAACCTGATTGACCTCACAGTCTGAGTACTTAAAGCTTAAATCTTCATGAATGGCCTTTTTAACGATCTTGGAAAACTCAGAGTCCCAATCATTGGGTGCCAAATGTTTATATAACAAACTGGTTATCACAGGTTTCACCAGGGACAACCCAGCAAATTGATCTTTGGTAAAGGTTGAGGTAGCAATAGCTAAAGGTTTAAGGATGTCCACCACACCCTGAAGAATAGACCAGTCCTCTTGCTGCAGAAGAAAGTCATCTTTATTTAATGTCCCACTTAGGCCTTTCAGAAACTTTGAATGATCTATGATGCTCTGCAATAAAGTGTAGATACTGTACCACTTGGTTCCATCACGAAGGAACATTTTTAGATGCACCTTCAAAACTGGCTCATTTGTAGTCAGCTCCTCAATTTGAGTTGTTGAGGAGAAAATAGTGGCTACTAGTCTCCTAAATCTATCTAGCGACCTTTGTATGGTATGGTGTTGAAGTACAGCTTCAATGCAGCTTCTCAACACCTGCCCAACACATGGCAGAGATTTCCAGCCCACCTTTGAAGTTGCTCTCTTCACAGAGGGGCTGTTAAGCCCTACTGCATAAAACGTGTTCTCACGAATCCCCCACTCCTCTGCAACACCAAGCAGAACCAACTTCAGGTTTTCTGCAGAAAGGTCCTCTGAAATAACCCTACTGGATAGCACCTTATTCCTGGATTCAAATCCTTCATCCACGTAATGAATAGTAAGTGTGAGGTAAGACAAACAGCCACTGTGTTTCCATAGGTCAAGGCTAACAGAGCACTCTTGCAGACCTTTCACCAGTTCTACCACTTTTAACTTGGCTTGAATGTGCATTTCCTGTAGGATGGAATGAGCCAGGAAAGAGGCAGCTGGAAGCTTGTAATTGGGGTCTAGAATTGACAGCATTTGAGTAAAGCCTTCCCCTTCGATTATTTCAACTGGCATCAGGTCACGAACAATGAAATCTGCCACAGCCTTGGTTGTTCTCCCCACTGTTGGAGCGGCTACTGCCCTGGAAGCTAAATCACGAGGGGAGACAGAGTCTATGTTTTTCTGTGGGTCCACTACAGCCCCCTGTGTGCCCACTAATTCATTGTACTCCCGTCGGTGCTTGTAAATTAGGTGTTGTCTCAAGTTAGTAGTATTACCACTATACGAAAGTCGCACACCACACAGTTTGCAAATGATCTTGGTTTTATCAATGATACGTCCATAGGCATCCCCTTGGAAGCCGAAAAAAGTCCAATAACGGCTTTGAGCACGGCCCAGGCTCACCAGATTCTGGGTTCCTTCTAGAAGCTGGAAGCCAGAAGATGGATGCCCTATATTATTCAACGGGTAGCTTGATTTGTGTGACTGCATTAGAGAGGTGACCATATCATTGCAGAGGTACTGACTTCGAGATGAGATGCGATTTGACATGGAGTCCAATGTCTTCAAATGCAAGTCCTGAAACAGCTTCATTAATAGTTCCTTCTCCCCAAATTCATATTTGAAATGCTCACCTAAGAAAAACAATGCAACGACATATTATATTTCTTATTTAGTGTTAATAAACAGAGTTAGGAGTTCAAGTAATATAATTTTTAGGATGAACAGATTCCAGGGAAAAGAATCCCACCGTTTGACCCTACATACCCCATTGACACAGATAAGAGGAGGCGATTCATTTACCCAATTTGAGTCCTAGTGTTCTGGCATACTCCTCTCCAATCCAAACCAGCAGCTCAGTGCCTGAAGGAATGACTTGACAGGCACGATAATAAATTTTCCCCCGATATTGAAACACTGTCAGGTTATGCTCTTCCTCTGTTGACGCACATGCCACATACCTTTAGAGAAGAAAGCAAAATAAACAACATGAGACATGAAACTCAAAGTTGGCTTAATAAGTGACTACTTCACAGAGACACAGTAAAAGATACAGAGCACTTAAAAAATATCTGGTGCAAAAACTCCTCAGGTATAGGCAAGTCTCCAAAAAGGAAGAAGATAAATCCTGAGTCAGGATTGTTTTCTGTCCAAACTGGCTAGTCTTTGAGACCCTTCTGTGACTGAGGGCTCAAATTCTTTGCCTTTTTGGACTGAACGCACTTTCAATCAGGTTTCCAACAATACTTCTCTAACCACTTTTATGAGATTTCTTAAGGAGGATACCATGAGGTTTGTAAAGTCCCAGAAACACCCTAAATTTGCTCCAATCTGAATTGAAGGTACTCCGTCAATTTAGTAAAAATATAGACATAAATCAGGTGATGGAATATTCCTGCTAAATTATACTAATTATTTAGCTCAGTTCCAGCAACAGCTGTCTGATCAAAATAGTTATATGAAATTACAATCCTCAGTGGAATTAATGAAGAAAGAGGAGATTTTTATTTTACAAGATCACCTCAGATTGCAACAAAGAAGAAACCGTCTGCTCGGGACAAAATTTACTCAGAATAGATTAAGGAGTGATGAATTAATTCAAATATCCGGGTGAGGGAGGTGCATGGCAATAGGTAGGTAAGCAATAAACTGCAATAAAACAAAACAAGCACAAAGATACAATAAACTAATGTATGTACATGAATGATTGACAGAGATATACAGATGAGTAATTATAGACCTAAAAATGTACTTTTAATAAATTGCTAAGATACTGTACACTTAAATAGAACACCTAAAAACAATAACATGAGATGCCTATGGCTAGTCTATAGGCACAGGTGCTGAGGGTAAGGGGGTGGGATCTGTAGGCTAGAGAAGCAGAACTGTGTAAGGCTAGCTATAAGGCAGAGGTAAAGTGGCTCCTACTGATCAGGGGATAGAAGTGTTGATAATCACAATAATGGTAGTGATCGAGCTGTAGGCGATTGAATAATGGGATACAGGCCAAAAGTATGTGCTCCAAAGGTATTCAGAGACAGAACTCGTATCGGCCCGGGACGATATCTGCCTTACCGGGCTCCCGCCCACAACGTGGCATCACAATGTTGCGTGACAACGCGGCGCTGCAAGAGGAGATGCCGCTCCGGTAAGAGACACTTACAGAAGCCCCGTGCTCTCCCTCAACAATCAGTTTAATTGTTGTGGGGGAGAGCGTGGGGCCTCTGTAACTGCCATCAAGCCCCCCTTACATTATACAAACACACACACTGGTTAAGTTTAATATCCAAGGCGGCACCGGCCCATGGACCCACTGTTGGGGCCACCATGTGCCCGGTTTGCCGGCGGCCCAATCCACCACTGCCTTGATAAAGACTTTACCTAAGATTCCTGACTAATCCACCAGAGAGCCATCATTTCGTCCAGGGGCTCTTTATGCCACCTGATTTTTTTTGTCAACCCTTTTTGAAACAAATTTCTAGTTTCACTGCATATATTTAAGATTTTTTTTTACACCTCCGCAGATTTACTAGCAACCTTAGATGTGACTAGCCTTTACACCCCCATACAGCAATGCTGAAAGGGATTAAAGCAATCAGATTTAGCCTTACAAGTCATCTGGCATACTGTGGCGCTCCTGATGACCTTTTGTTGCTCCTGATTGATCTCATTCTTTCTAAAACCGTATTTTACTTTGAAGTGGACTTTTGCCGCAACTATGCTGCACAGTGATGGGGTCTACTATAGCCCCATCAGATGCCAATATTGAAACATTCTTGAGCAGATTTAGACAACATAAAAATGTACGTTAGATACATTTAGATTTTCCTGCTGTTGGAAATACATTCGAGGGCCTATTATCTCTTTTTGTCGACTCTTAACCACCTTGACTCGACTATCACGTTTACTCTGACAAACCACACCGCCACCATTGATTTTCTAGATGTCACGGAATCTGCACCAGACTTTACATTCATAACCCTCAGATATGAATATGCCAACTTCCATCGTTATTCTCTAAAGAGAGAACTTCCATATTCCCAAATGGTCGAGAGTAGTTCGCATTACGAGTGAACAGGACCAGCCACACCATACCCTGGGGAAATGAGAAACTGGTTTACCGAACAGAGATATGACAATAGAGAGAGATACTGGTATGGGGAAAGCCACGCAAATAAACCGCAGGGATCTCTTGATGACTAAACAGAAACAGGACTGTGCTTCACTAGCACTTACACCTATGCCCTCAGGTTTATTATTATTATTATTATTATTAGCATATTCTTAGTACAGATCTGATATTGGCAACCAGTTAGCGGAACATATTTTCTTCTCTTATCAAGGTTGATAAAGTGCTCGGGCATGAAACGTGTAGGTGCGTTCATCCTGTCTATCTTTTTGAGCTTGTAATAAACTTATGGTGATCTTGAGTTGCCCTGGAATCTCCAGTTTTTTCTTAAGACTGTCATTTGGCTGTGCTCCGGTTTCATCTACTCTCTTGGATTCTTCACACTTCAGATTGCAGGCTGTGGATACTACCGGATGCCTATGGTAGCTAACAGGTAACGGGCCGGAGTGCCCTGTTATACTTTGCTCTAATTGAACTGCTTATTCTCTGTACTTGATTGGGTTATTATTGCTGTGTCCAATTCTGTGGTTGTCAGGTGGACACCACTAGACACATATCCTGCATGAGAACATTATTTATCCTATATTGGACATCCTGATAGCATCTGGACATTTATTATCTGATAAAAATAAGTTTTGTTTATAGAACCACGTGATTTTTTGAGCACCACATCCTACATCATCTATATTGACTGTGTCCCTATATCCAGGAGAGGAGGTGATTGAGGGAGGCCGCTGCTTCAAAGATAAGCAATATGGATTTAAACATTGGGAACATTAAGACTGGTGGGTGGGTCTCACTGACGATTTTAATCTATCCTACTTTCTGTAATTAGAACGCTGGCTCCATTCCATCATCTTCCATCCCACTCATGAGCGCGCTACGTCCCAGCCTTCTATATAGACTCCTGCACTCATGGGACCGAGCGGGGTTGCTCTTCAGGGCAGGGACTCCTTTTCCCAAAATTACTTTTAAATCTGAAGCGCTTATTCCCATTATGGATTATTTCTATTATTTGTTATTTCTATTATTATGTCACGTGTATTACTGTTGTGAAGCGCTATGTACATTAATGGCGGTATATATTTAAATACAAACTTTGAGACTGGCTGGGCTCTAGAAGAGATATCTGATTTTTGGGACGGGATTGAGACTTTGGTTGCACGCTTCACGCTTTTGCCCGAGCACTTCATGAGCCCTATTTGTCTCAACACTATGAATAGATGATTGTTTATGGCGCCCCTGTACTGTATGTCGTTATTACTTTGACTAAAAAGGTGGGGCGCTTGTGTGTTATTACCGGAGGTCCACTTCTCAGCGGGTTGCTCAGTATGTGGAGTTTGTGACGGAAGACTACACATTGACTTAAGACAGGATTCTATGTTAAATGTGCGCACACACACACACACGCACAAAACAAAAGGCAAAGCGCACCAAGTAAAATAGGTTACAAATGTAGCCAGGTCCCCTCACCTCCGTTTTCCCTCCCCTTACCTCCGCTGACGCACAGGAGGTTGCGGGGGAGAGTGACTGGCGACAGGATCACCAGGAGCTCCGGCGGGCCTCTCTGCAGGGCGCCGCCATCTTGCGCGAGGTTCGAGCATGCGCAGTGATGGCCAGGAGTCCGGCGGCCATGTTAGGGTGGGCGCGAGAGATCGCGCATATACAGGAAGTCGTGCATGCGCAGATGCCAAAGCGGCAGCCCTTATTACACTTAGCACCGGATCAGCTGAGTGTCGGAAGAGTTGTCCAGTCAGCCACCATTCAGAAGAGAAGACCAGAAACGCATCCTCATTATCGAACGCCGGAGGTTCCAGACGCACCGGAAGTGACGTAAGCCCCCGGCAGAGGTGCGGAAGTGTGCAGAGGCAGCGGAGATCTACATGGTACACAGAGGGATCGCGACCTACTGTGCACCTGCTATCCGTTGCCGATCACGCTGTTTTACTTCTACCTAAGTGTAAGCCTCCATTTGTACTTTACCTTGTAATATATATTTTTTCAGTCTACACTATATGGTCTTTTTCTTTTCTTGGAGATTGTCTGCTGGCAGTTGCTGCATCTATCACAGGGAACATCCACCCCATAAGTTGGATGACCGCTCATTTTGGTTGCTTATATGTGAGTAGCCATTTGTGAGCCTTACATTATTAGTATTTTTAATTTTTAAACATTGCTGTACTATGTGATGTTTTTTATTTACATGGCTGCAAGCTGCGCTCCTCTGGTCCTTTTTGGAAGGAAGAGTTGCGGCGGCCATTACAGTCATCGCGGAATGGCAGATGTGGCGCTCCGTAGCTCTGGGCGTTTCCGAAGTTGCACATGCGCAGATGCGAGCAGCGGCCATTACAAACTCGCGCATGCGCAGTACAGTTAGCACACGCAACGGCAATAGTAAAGGGCTCCGCAAGGGACTACAACACCCAGCAGCCACTGGGGCTGCTAACAACATGACGCCAGGGAGCCAATCGCGCGGCCAGATTCTCCTGCTGCAAGAGAGATACATTTGGTGCAGGCAGTCGGGAACCCTCACAGGTGGAGGCGCTGCATCAATACTATTTCTATATCACCCCAGACTCCCCGTGGCGGAGGCTTAGGCCCCTGTGAGTCAAGGGGTAAAAGGTAACACCAGTAGCATATGTACAGTACAGCCTGACCTCTCAATATCACTTGGGGGGGGGGGCTACACATGTATAATTTACAAATAAGTAGCAAAGAGTCAAATCATCTGTAGTTCAAATTAAGAATATAAATAGCAACAACTGAGCTGCAGTGGGAAATCTTATGGACTGTTCACCTGTCTCTTTGCCTAGCAACAGCTAACTATGTACCCACATAGATAGAATAGGCAAAAGATATATATATATTGTGACAAACGCCCCTCTTTTGTAGTGCTGACGTCTGTCTGGGTTCTTCCCGACACAGTCTTCTAGGGTTAATTATACAACAAACAGGATCATGCAAAGTATTATGCTGCTTAACTCAGGCTTCTGCCTGCTTTATTTTCATCCAAGTAAGGTACTGCAGCTTTAACATGTGAAGGTTAGAGGTACTCAGATACTTTCATTCAGCAGTTCACATATTTCAGTGTTACCATATTTCCCACACTGTTATTTCAAGAAATAAAACCAAAATCATATAAGCAAAATCCTATCCCTTTCAGGGATCTAACTACACATCAGAATCAGTCTCTCTAACAACTGCTGGCCAACTAAACTGGTTCCCCAGCTTAAAACAATGCTCTCTCATTTAGGGTCACAAGATACAGTACAGTCTTTTAGCAACAGCAGTAACCATTTGTTTTGTCTTATCTGTTCGTGGAGTCCAGGCAAATCCTCTGGTACTGTGATACGTGGAGGGGCCGTCAACCCCGACACTGGATGCAGGGGAGCAGCGACACCCCCAGCCCCCAGGCTCCAAGGAGAGAGAGAGAAATGCAAAACCTCTCTGCTCTAAATACCTGTGCATGTGATTAGAAGAGCAGGTGAGGGAGAACTAGAGCCATGGTAATCTGTGGTCTGGATTTTCCATCCAGCTGCCTGAGTTAATGGGAAGCTGTGGAACGGATCATTTGTAACTATTCCTGCACTTTCTGCTCTAAAATGGGGCAGAAAGCTGCCTAACATCTTTGGACTATGTCACATATCCCCCTCCCCAGCTCACACCTACTGGGGTGAGCGGCCATGGACCTCACTGGGGTGAGCGTCCTACCTGAAATACTTGAGCTAACTCCTCAGTACAACATTAAGTATTCACATGACACGAATATGAACTTTTTCCACGGCAATTATGGATAATAGGTTTCGTCATAAGAGACTATACTTGGCAAACATATTTTTTTTTTTTTGCTCTCTATTAGGGAACTATTTTGAAAAATAAATGTCTAGCACACATTCTTACAACCCAGGATCTGCTAAATATATTCACAAAACCATACAATTTCTATTACTTCCCTGGGTTTTTCTACTCTAGAATATGAACCTCATTATAAATTTACCAACCGAAAAGGGCATATTTTTTTTTTTTTTTTTTTTTTTTCCATATTGTAAGCAACCAATATTTTTTCCCTTATACTACAGCCTTGTAATCTTAAGGGCCATCAACCCTGTATATTAATTTGTAGTTTAGCTACATTTTCAACACAGAGAACCAATATAACATTGTAATATTGACAAAATGCTTATTTGCATAGTTAAGTGTCCGTGACATAGTCCACACGTGTAATAAAAAAATAAATCGGTCAATTCCCCCAAACATATTTTTTTTTTTTTTTTTTTTTGACTTCCAGTCTATTGCATCATTTGACTTTATTTCATAGCCCGCTGCAACCTGCAAATGACTGGACTGTTTCTTTAGCTTCTGATGAGACCCTTGGACCGGATTCTCCTTGGCTCCACAGTGTGGTCCAGATTGGTGAGATATGGAACTATTCAGGCGCCGTGTTAACCTTCGTTGTTTTTTCTTTTCAATCTTTGATTTCCCTTTTGTGGCCATTACCAGGCCTTTGGGTTTTGGAGACCTAGTTGCCTCTGTACAAACATAGTCCATATTAACCACGTCATCAGGATCTGTCAACAAGTTTGTGTTTTCAGGAACTGCCACCCACTTGGCTAAAACATCTTCTGTGGTGTCCTGGGTGTGTCCACTAGTTTGATAATCTTCTGGACAACGTAAATGAAATTGAGGATCTGGATTTTTGAATCCCAGATCAGGGAGAATATTCTCAGGAGGGTGCCTATCTGTTTCTGGAATAACAGCAGCACAATCAAAGTCAATTCTTTCTCCTTCCTCTTTGTCATCAGTGAGGGCATTGAGTTTACGTTCCCTGGTCTCCTTTTGTGACCGTGTCTCTTTTAGCCTTGGAATCTCTTTCTCCAACTTCATCTTTATAGCAAATCGTAATATTGCAACAGCATTGAAGATACACGTATAGGAACGTACAGCTTGCTTGGTTAGGAGGTAGGATTGATAGCCCGACTGAACCACTTTAGCCGCTTCTCCCATGTCCGTCATCTGTTTCAGAGCGAGGTTTAACTCTGTTTCATTTTCTCTATTCTTGACCTGCAGCTGCAGGTGCTCCTTCTGGGTCTTGTCCAGCTCCAGCTGCAGCCGGGCCCCCTCATTTGCCGTGTGGTCCAGCTGCTTGTAGATATCGGCCATCTCGCTTTCATAGCGCAATGTCAGGCAGACCACCTGACGGACGGAGATCTCCTCTCTCTTGGCGCACTGTATCTCCCGCTCAGCCATCTGCTTCTGCAGCTCTTCAACCTGATCGTGCCAGACCTCCCTCAGGGTCTTCACCTCTATCTGGTGCTTGCTCTGGGTTTGCATCAGCG
Organism: Ascaphus truei; assembly: GCF_040206685.1. NCBI lineage: Eukaryota > Metazoa > Chordata > Amphibia > Anura > Ascaphidae > Ascaphus > Ascaphus truei. Next base: position 109,917,119 of record NC_134488.1, on the reverse strand, counting down.
CCTCCATTTTTTGGAGCTCTACAGTTTGTGTCGCCTGGATCGCCGCTGATTCTGTATTCTGCAGTGCTTCCTGCATTTCTAACTTTTCCTGGATCAATTGCTTCTCCACTTTTTCTGCTTGGTGAAGCTTCTCATCACCTTCACTGATCTGGTCAGTCAAGTCTGAATTTTTCTGTGTCAGACTTACATTCTCTCTTTTTACAGTCTCTAAATTACTCAGGGTATTCTCATAGGTTTCCTTCAATGTACACAGCTCTGTGCTGCGAGCGTAGACCTCATGGCGTGAGAGTTCCAGCTCTGCTTTAAGCGCGCTAGCCTCTTGCCGAGAAACCCCTAACTCTGTGATGAAGTTTTGCACATCTTTCTGGGACATCTCATAGCATAGTTTCCAGTCAGTTCTTGTTTTCTTTGATTCGCTTGGCTCTCTGCCTATGATGGTAGCAGTAGCCTTTGTCATCTCTAGGCGTGTCGTCATTCCTGGGACGATTGCGCCAGGCCCTATGGGCTGTTGCTCATCTCGGCGCCTTTCTGACGCATGTCCTGACAGTGCAGGTTCAAGTGGCTCATTCACTTCCCCTGTGACTTGAGGAACAGTTTTCTTTCTTTTTGCTTTATTAGCTCCAGAGATATCAGTGGTACTGGGCACACACTCACTGTTATCAGCTTCCACATCTTGCTTGTACTCACAGGGCATTGCTTGCTTTTGCAGCTGTTTGTCTTTGAAAATTTTGGGGCACACATCTTCCATGTGACCTACTTCATGACAGGCCCCGCATACTAAATTCATCTGTGGGTACGGATCTCCTCCAGGGTCGTGATCATAGTATGGCCTGAAGGGACACTGTTTTGTATGGTTACGTACATTACACAACAAACATTTCACGTCGGCCATTTTAGAAACCCGGCAGGGACAATTTGCTAGCTGCAATTTCACTCAC